>NW_021604829.1:0-3471 GCF_004785775.1 Grammomys surdaster
TTATTTCAAAGTCAGATAAGTATGACAGTGGGTCCCCAAAGTGTGTTACACAATTTATGTCTGGAGTGCAGGAGATCCTTTAGGGTATCTATCAGTTCTACACAGTTTTTCATTAAAGTATACTGGAAAATGCAACAGCCTAATCCAAACAGGGTGACAAAGGGCCCAGATACAGCAGAAATAACAGTATGGGTCACTCTTCTAGGAAAAGGTTTACAACTTGCTGAGGGCTAGTAGAGGAGGATGAAGGAACTACAAAACAAGTACTAGAGGAAAGTAATTATAAATATCAGCTAAGGCCACATGAGTAGCTGCTCAAACTGTATTGTATCATGACTGATTTATTTTTATTTTCTTAATAATGCATTTATGTGGATATTTTTGTTTTGTATCATCAATTTCTTTGTCAGGTGATGTACCACCAATATAGAGAACATGAATGGTAATCATATTGAAGTTCCACATAACAGAAAAATATTCTTTGAAGGATACCACCACCTATTCTTTTTTTTTTAAAGATTTCTTTATTTATTATATATGAATACACTGTAGCTGTCTTCAGACACACCAGAAGAGGGCATGAGATCTCATTACAGATGGTTGTGAGCCACTGTGTGGTTGCTGGGATTTGAACTCAGGACCTCTGGAAGTGCAGTCAGTGCTCTTAACCACTGAGCCATCTCTCCAGCCCCCACCACCTATTCTTAATTTATAATATATTTGCAGTTGTCCATGCTTTCTTCTTAGTAGTGGGATAATATATGAATTAAACATGTGCAGTTCTTATGACTGATGAGAAATTCTCTGTGAGTTCATGCAATCACCAGTTCTTTTGTGTTTTGATGATACTGTCTTTTTAAAGCCACCCAACACCTTGACCCCTTATATTCATTGACATGTTTTCCCACACAGATCTCTAAGCCTTGAGTGATATTGTTGCTCTATACAAACTGGTGGTAAGGAGGTAGTCCTGAAGACAATCTTGACTTATTTCATCAGATTTAGACTCATGCTCAACTAGAAACCTTACCTCTAATGTCTTGAATTCAAGTTGCATGAAAGTACACTACATGCTACTGGAGGAAAAAGTGAAGAGAGTAAAGACTGAGTGTGACTCACACCATATAGATTCCTTCAATTCTACATGTACACTTAAAAACAAGCAATGTACCCTCTTATAATATTTTCCCTCATCCAATGCTCAGGGAAAAGTGAAGAAGATAGTGGGAAAGACCTCGAGAATCAAAAAGTGAGAATCTTGCCTGTGAACATAATTTTCTAGAAAGAGCATAGGTAGACCATGAAGTCACACCAATACTACCCCCGCCATCTCCTCTCAAGAAGGAACACAACAGTGAGCATACCAAACTTGATGGAAGAATGTTTCCAAACTTTTAGCCTGCATAAGCATTTTTAGGAAAATGTAAATCAGAGAATATAAGTGGTTGACATAGCCAAGAAAGGGAAAAAAGATTAGCCATGTACTACCAAATGACAAGCAATCAGAATATAAGCCAATGCAATTAATTAAATAAGAGGCCATGTACATTTTAGGATTGCAGGAAGGGGTACAAAGGATATTTTAGAGAAGGAAAATATAAAGAAAGAACAATTAAACTATAATGTAAAAAAAAACAAATTACAATATAGCAGTTAAAAATAAAGCAACAAACAATACTTTGAGGGAAAAATGACACTGAGTTCAACAACAGATGTTCAAAAATAATAATATGTGTCTTTGTGTGTGTCCATTTTCATGTGTGTAATATTAAACTCAAGTAAGATTTCATTACTCCTACTCTTATAAAATTTATAATGATGCCTTTCATCTAGAGTGAATTACGTGTTCACAGACTTCACTGACTTTACTGTGATAAAGGTATTGTGTATGACATTATTCTCACTATTGATATTTCTCACTAAATGAAACACATTCATTTCATATTAAAATGGTGTGTTTTCATATAAAGTACAAGAGCCTTATATTGCAGACACAATCTGAACCCCAGTGTCCTTTTCATATTTTGTACCCTTCTTAATATGTTACCTGATATTCTTAACATCTTCATAATACATTGTAAAGGTACTCAAAATCCTGCTCCTAGTGATGGCCATCAACAATATGCAATGCTGTCACCATACTCCACACTCTACTAACATTCACCCTTATCTCTCCTTTTCAAATTGGTCCTTTTTTTGTATCAGTAATTTATGATATTCCAAATTCCTAATGAGGCAATTTACCATTTTGCTAATGTCTTAGTTTCTGTTGCTGTAACAAAACACCATGGTCAAAAGGAACATATGAGAAAAGTGTTGATTTCCCTATGTACCTTGGTCACAGTTAATTGAAAGAAGCCAATACAAGAACATGGATGCAGGGTCCAATTAGGGTCCATGGCATAATGCTTACTGTTGCCATCATATCTATGTTGTCTACACTCCTATTTCTTACAGTGCCCACAACAACTTGCCTAGGGGTGGAACTGTTCACAAACAGTAGGATCACCTTATATTAATCAATAATTAAGAACATGGCTTACATACATACACATCAAAATGATGGCAGCCATTCCCCAATTGAAATTGAGATTCCCTGTTCTCAAAGTTTAGGTTTGTGATCTCATGACTGAACTCATTTTCCACCAAGCTTTAGTCATTGGTATTTCATTAGGCAGCGTTATCCTGCTGTGTCAGTAAGATCTTAGGATATCACTTAAATTTTTTTGTATGATTCAGTAGTACTTTTGTTATGACAAAGTAGAAAGAGGTTGAGTACCATATAACACTTAAAACTATTAAAGTTTCAATAATGAAATTTAGCTTTGTACTTCTGAAGAAAATTTGAATCTGGTCTATTAAAAGAACATAACATTTTGGGACAAATATACACCCTAGCAACCCTGCACTAGAAGCCAAGATGGAGAAGACCTCCACAACTACCATGGACTTCCCCCTAGTGCTGTGGTAGACAGGGAGGAAGGTGATGCAGACACTGCAGAACATCAGCATGTTGAAAGTTAAGAACTTGGCTTCATTGAATCTGTCAGGAAGGTTCCTAGCCAGAAAAGCCACAGTGAAGCTCCCAAGAGCCAATGAACCCAAGTATCCCAGGACAAAGTGAAAGGCAATGACAGAGCCTTTGTTGCAAATAATGATGATCTTCCCATGTTCTGATTGTATGTCTCTGTCAACAAAGGGAGGAGATGTTACCAGCCAGATTCCACAGAGAACAAGTTGGATTAGGGTACAAATTGGGATGACCAACTTACGTGCCCCAGTTGTCAGCATCCCTCTCATCCTATTACCTGGAATAGGGAGCTTGAAAGCCAAGACCACAGTTATAGTTTTGGCCAACACTGTAGAAACAGCCCCTGTGAAAAATATTCCAAATGTGGTCTGCTGCAGGAGGCAGGTGGCCTGGTTGGGATGTCCAATGAAGAGCAATGAGCAGAGAAAGCACAAGATGAG
>NW_021604830.1:0-9920 GCF_004785775.1 Grammomys surdaster
GTAGGCACCACCACCCAGCAGGTTAGAATGTTTCCATCCTCACTTTGTTAAGAACAATACGTTTGCCTGCTTTGGTGAATGGCTGGAGGCAGCGCTCCTGTGGGAGCAATTTAGCAGGCAGCTATGGAACAAGCCTGGACTGCACACTGTGGAGGAGGACCACAGCTGTGCCAGAGGGAATGCAGAGGAGGGGAAGAGCCACAGTACCAGGAAATCCCAGGTTCGGAGAGAGGATCCAGGAATACTATCCAGGAGTTCCACAGAGGTGGGAATGTGCTGAATGTATTCACTGAGAGAAACTGGCCTTCGGTTAGAATGGAGAGGGCTTGGGCCATGAAGAGCAGCGAAGGAGGCTGGAGACCAAGGCTGAGAGGGGAAAATTACGATCCCTACCTTCAAATGTGTGCAGGGTGATAAACCTGGAGCCCACAGCAGGCCTGCTAGGCCCTCACAGTGGTGTGCCTGGTCGTCTTGTCTGGTTAGCTGCGGAAGCATGTGAAGGCTCTAGGCTAGTCTTAGAAGAGCTGCGGGGGTAAGGACAGGAGACTGGGCAGGCTGGCTAACGGAGAGCAGGCTAGCCCCAAGAGTGCCAGAACTGTGACTGGCCCACTCCTGCTTGCTTGCTAGGCAGCATTGGCTCCCTCCTTCCTCTGCTGGCCATGCCTTCTGGTGGCCCAGCCTCCTGGGCTTGAGACCAGCAAGCCTCACAGGCTGTGCTTAAAGACAAACCTAAGGTTTGTGTGTTCGTATCCACATCTCACTCTTTATTTTACTGGTGGTTCTGGGAATGAACTCCAGCACCTTGCCCATGCAAGACAAGCACCCTACCCTCAAGATTCATCCCAGATGTTTGCTCACTGACCGATTCGCTTATAAAATGATTACAACAAACTGCTAGGAAGGTGAGAGGAAGGCTGTAGCACCAGCTCGGCCTGTTGTGTTTAAAGTCCACAGACTGCAGAGTTTAAACTGCCAGTATCCTGTTCAGTACAGCAGACTTTGTCAGAATAGGTGAAACCTAATCTGCAAGCTTGGCCAACTAGGCAACTCGGGGGTGTGGCCGAGGCGGGGCTATCAGGGGGCGGGGCAAGGGCTGCTGGTGTCTCCATAGCTCAGCGGCAGGCAGAGAGGCGCAAGAGGAGTTGGAGAGTGGAGGAAGTGGACACCGGCCTCCGCGGGAGTTGGAGCGCCAGCGCGACCCTGACAGTAAGCTCCGGGGACAGCAGTGGGACTCCAGCGTGAGAGTTGCAAGGGCTGAGTGTAACTCCCGCAGCTAAATGCGCTTCCCCCTATCCCAAGGCTGATCATAACATGCAGTAGGCCTGCCTACCAGTCCTGCATCCGACGCCCCATCCTCCTCCTGAGGCAGTCTGGTTGCGCCTCTGAAGCAAGGGGTGGGTGCTAACCCTGACAGCGCTGCTGGCTCCTCGGCCCTCTGGGTCCCTCCCCGCGGATGCACGTTTGTCCCTTGGGCTCCAGGCTTGCTACTTGACCAGGCACCTGAGCCGATCCAGGTAGTGACTCTTAATTTTAACTTCTCCAGTCTGCACCCCATGCCGTTTAAACTTCCAGCGGTCCGAAGTCTGATAACCTTTCTAGCATCTGGTTGGTGGGCTCAGGAGGGAGGTGGAGGGATCCGGTGCATATGCGTGCTTCATGTCAACTCTAGGACTGCCTTTGCTGGCATTTAAGCTGCTGGCAGGATTGTAGAGATCAACATTGGCTTCTCTGCCTCTGATTTCGTCCCGATCTTTTTTAAAGTCACAGAGCCGAAGAGGCTCACATTGTTTTGACTGTGATACTGGCTTCCTTCCTCAAGTGGAGGCTTCACTGGCTCAAGATTTGAGTGGGGAACCAAAAACATGAATTTGTACTGCAGACACTTTCCATTCCCTAATACCTACACGAGGAGGGCCACAGGATGGCTTCCTGAGTCCCTGAAGAAGTACGGCCAGTGCAGCTGTGCTCAAGAGCCCAGACTGACTGTTCCGACCCTGCCCTCCATCCTGGGGATGCAGGAAACGTGTACTCATGAACTCTGGAAGCTTTTCACTGCAGACAACAAACAAAATTCAAAGCCCTGGGTCAGATCCCCAGCACCACAAAATAAATGAGGATCTATTTGTAAACTATAAATTATATTTGTGAACTGTAGGATAGAAAGCATCAAAAAGAGACCAGGGCTATTGAGTGGAAGGGGAGGGCCTCACAGAGGCAGCACTTTCACACTCCAAAGGGTAAGAAGTGTGCTTCACTACTCAGTGTCCGGCTGCGCTGGGCTGAGGAGAGGGCATGCAAAGGACCTGAGGCAGAGGTGTGCCTGGTGTGGGTGGCTTTTATGTCCTCAATAGCCCTCTGAGAGGAGCTACTATGTCAGTGAGAGGACCTGAAGCTTTCAGCTGCCCCTTCTTCTAAGAAAATAAGATTTGCCTAGACCCTCAGATGCTCCTGGAATCAGCTGTGTGACCAGCACCGTCACCGACCCCTCATGTGATCTGCTGTGACTGCACCTGCCTGTGGCTGCACCTACACACCTGCTGCCCAGGTGTACTGAGAGGGAAGTGCATGGTGAGCAGATGGGGGATTTTTAGTGAAAGGATGAGCGCCTCCCCCCGACCCTGGGGTCCAGTCTCTGCTCACTGCCCACCTAGTGCACAAGTGGTACCACAGAAAGCCCTGTGAGGATGGGCAGCAGCATCCTTCCTCCCATCCACAGCGGCCTGGCATGCCCGGGCATGGCCCTGCTTATCTGGTGCCTCTGCCCTTTCTGTCTTAGTTCTCCCTAGGATTCCGGCCCTGACTCAAGTATTTGAAGGGCACAGGGCCAAATTCCACTTCCTGATTCTTGTTTTAAAACCTGAGAGTATGGGAACACAGCCTGGCTGGTGAGATGGGGACAACAGAGTCAGGACAAGATTGGAGGCAGGAGGGCCACTACTCAGTCCCACTGGCCTTCTTGGTCACCTGCAGGTTGTCTTCAGGCCAAGCTGCTGGCATGGTGGAGTCTCTGGGGCGCTCTGTTGATAGGAATGGGAAAAGGTGCCCAAAAGGGAGCCCAACCTTTGGCAGGAACCTTCTCCTGCACGGTGGTGCCCAGGGAATGGGAGAGACTGGGTCTCCATCCTCAGAGACTTAATCAATTTCACAAACTGGTTCAATGGAGCAAAGTGCCCTGCTACCAGGGTTTATTGACTTACTGAGGAAAATCACAGTTCATGCTTTCTCCCAAGAGAGCAACTGTTGTCCCTCTCTGAGTGGCCAGCATGTTCCTTCCCACCATCACAGGCCTGGGGTGACATCTGACTCCTGGCCCAGTGCCTGTGTTCCCTTTGCTGCCAGTTGGTCCTCTGCCCTTTCCTATGGAGTCAAGCCACTGTGCAGAGCCACACCTGTACACTCTTCCAAGGCTGAGGAGCTCACTTTAAGGGTAAAAGTGTTGTTTCAGCTGTGTTATTGAAACATCTTTACAGGAAACTCTACTTGACCAACTGACAAACAACAGGCCCTGTTTGTGCTTAAGAAGGTGGAGTCTTTGCTCCCCGTAGCATTCCGGAGGCTGGCAAGCAGTGGTGCAGTATGGTGTCTCTTTGGCACTTACTTCTTAGGGTGTCTTATCTAACCATCGTCTCTGGACTTTAAGTGCTCTCTAATCACAGAGAAACGCCCTTTAGTTCTTAGGGTTGTAATATTACAGGAGGTGGTAATGCAGGAGTCGGGCTTCTTCAGCTGGAAGGACACAGCTCTGCACTATGGCTGTGCAGCCCCGGGGTTTCCCTGTGACATGCAGTCAGGTGCATCCAGAATCTTGACCTATAGGGTGCAGAAGGGAATTTCAGGGTTAGTCAGTATGAAGCAGAATTGGAGTTTATTACAAAAATATTTTAATATCGACTTAGAAAGAGTGGCATGCACAAGTATCTATTCATCTCACATAGGCAGCAATGACAAATGATTCTACAGAATTACCTGAAGAACCCATGAATTGATTGGGCTTACAGGATCATGAGTGCGGGACTCTTTACAGCATTGTGGGTGACTTGGGACAGGTTCATCACTGACAAGTCCCATCTTATCATGAATGATAGCCACTCAGGAGCTGCATCCTACCTTTGGGTAAACTGCAGTTAACCTACCTCCTTACAGGAGGTTCTCCTAGCCCCACCCTAGCCCAGCCTAAGCCCTCTCATACTGAGAGCAAGATTAGTGGATGGTGGGTGAGGAGGTTTGAAAGAAAATGGCCCCCATAGGCTCATAGAGAGTGGTCCTATTTGGAGGTATGGACTTGTTGGAGACAGTGTGTCGCTGGGGACAAGCTTTGAGGTCTCAGATGCTCAAGCTGGGCCTAGTGGTTCTGTCTCTTCCTGCTGCCTGCAGATCCAGATGTAGGACTCTCAGCTACCTCTCTAATACTATGTCTGCCTGCATGCTACCATGCTTCCCACCATGATTATAATGGACTAAACCTCTAAATGGTAAGTCAGCCCCAATTCAATGCTTTCTTTCTAAGACTTGCCGTGGTTGTGGTATCTCTTCACAGCAATAGAAACCCTCACTAAGGCAGTGGGAAACGGTAAGGGACTAGTGACCTCCTGTTCCCCTCCATCTAGGGTGTGCTGAGATCTCTTTTGCCGTAGGCGTAGTTATCACTGTACTCTCCCTTGTCACTACGTTATCTCTGCTCCTCGATGGAGAGAGGATGGAGAAAGACGCCACAGTACAACAGTGGTGCCCACCTCAGTGTGAGTGCCATCTGAAGATAGGGTCCCACTGAGGTGCCTTGGTACCTCTCATAGTCTCCCTGTTCAAAGGGTTGAAAAGATTAAAATGTTTTAGCGTCAACATTTTTATCTACACTTTTATTTAGCAACTGGGATTACACAGTGGTTTCTGAGGTTCATTGTACACTTGTTTGCTAATGAGAGAGAACTATTTTTTTTTTCAAAGCAGGTCAAATAAGGTCAAAGGAATTCTTACATGTCACAAGGAAGTAGAGACATGTGCTTTGCTGTTACTCATGGTACAGTCTCATTTGTGGGCCTTTTTCAAAGGATTTGATCCCTTGCCAGCAGTTTGATCATTCTTTGAAAAGACTTAACCAGATCCTGGGGTTGAGCTCCTCCATCTCCCTTATTTTCCCTGTCTTTCTATTGTCACGGAGTACTACCACAGTGTTACCATCCAGAGCCTCTCTGAACGTCCTGTAGACAGTGGATGCCTGACCACAGGAGCATTCCTGCCATGGGCACACCTGGCTGGCTTTAATCTGCCTGCACTTTCCATTATGACCTGGGAAGGCTGTGGATGCCATGGCCAGGGGTAGGAGGTCTCAGAGCCTCTGTGTGGCATCAGGGAGTCACAGTGCGGCTTGTATAAACTGAGGGCATGGCCACTCCAAGGATGGTTAACAGGAAGGTTGTTAGTGTGGATATGAGAGAGAGTGCAGCCAGAGGCCACCTGAAGGGTTTGGCATAGAGAAAGTAGTAAATTGAACATGGCCAGCAGACTGCATGGGCCATGAGAGAAGGCTTGGATTTAAAATCCATCTCTAGAACAGAGAGCAGAGGCACCTGGGTTCCCTTGACACTCAGAAAAGACAGATTAGCCTGTCTCACTGTCACAAATGAAAGGCCATTCCCCCAAATTCTGTTGATCACACAAAAGCCAGCATTGCTCAAGAGCTTGTGAAGCTGGCTCCCCTCAGCTAAAGGAGCCGTTTCCTCAGCACGAGCAGAAGGGACAAATGGTTAGCTCTGGTGCCTATTAGCATGCTGAAGCCCACGCTGGCCTCCAGGCCCCCTCAGTGTCACAAGGACCTAGCTCTTCTTACTTCCACCAGACCCCAAACTTCTCCAACTCATGGGTTTTCTCCTAGCTGTCCATTTGCTCGTAACCCTGCTATTTCAGACGTGCACACTCTTTGTCCTCTTGGTCTTCATCTCTCGCTCCTCACCCCCACCCCCACACTATTCTCCTGTTTCTCTCATGGCCAGATGCAGTCTGCTGACCTTGTTCAATGTACTGCTCTCTCTGTCTCTGCTCTGGATGCTTCCAGAGACCTCTCGCTATTCTCTCCTTCATATCTACAATAGAAAGATTCCCCTTCACCACATCAGGGAACAATCACGTCATCAGATACTCACAGGTAAATTCACCCATGTTTTACCTTTGTTCCATGGCCTTGTATAAACTGTAATATGACATTGTCTGAAGAAACTTAGAGACCCTCCCCTGTGTAAATTGTAAGCAAAGCCACCTTCCTTGGGCAGTTTGTTCCTTAAATCTTTTTAAAATATAAGGTAGTCAGACTGCAGGTTTCTGGACTTAAGTGCTTGGAATGGCAGGGCAGTTTAGGCGAGCTGGCCTCCCCTGCTTACTCAGGATGCCTGCCTCAGGCCGACCCACTACCCAACCAGCTTGTTCCTCAGAAAACAGAACCACCCAGATAATGGGAATGAACTCCTGTCCCAAGTGGGAGAAGGTGGCTCTGTTCTTGTCCCACTGTGTAATTGGATATTGGAGGCCTCCAGCCCCTGTTTGGATCCTGGTTTCTGAGAACCTGTGTTCAAGAAGATGATGATGTGTTACTGTAGTATTTAAATTGTTGTGGCCCAATCTTGCTTGTTGTTACAAGGCCGCCATCTTCCCTACTAGGCAAGGCCTGAGGCTACGAGCGGCAGTGTGTTCTCGCCACTTCTCAGCTCAGGCTGCCTGCTCAGGCAGGCAAGGACCACTGGCCTGGCACCCAGGAGATGCCAACATGGGAGATGGCTCTGCCAATCTGCCAAGCTATCTCCACAATGTTTGGCGGAGCACAGACCATTCCACCATCCATGTGGTACCCAGTAGAAATGAGATTTTAATGCTTAAAGATTATCCAAAGGCTTTATATGTTTGGTAATGATCAATTAACAAGATGGCCACACAATTAGAGGTATTACCCAATTAACTAACCTAGATATAAGTTGTTACCCAGGACGGTCCTGGACCTGTGGTTCCCCATGGCTCCTACATCCTACCTCTCCTCTGCTGTTCTAGCTCCTCCTCTTCCTTCTCCTCTTCCTCTGCTTAGTCCTCCCACATTAGCTCCTCCCAAAATATCGAGTTTAATGTAGAGTTTAATGTACTGCTACAATGATGGGCGGGGCATCTTAACATCAGAGGTGATGCTGGGGTGGGGCATCTTGACATCAGAGGCTACATAGGGATTTTCCTTTTCTTTCCACTGAGGATTGAACCCAGGGCCTCACAAATGCTAGGCAAGTGCTCTACTATTGAGCCACACCCAGCTCCCTCCACAGACACTTCAACTCCTTACTTGTGGCCCTTGGAGACTGCATGCTCTTTTTGTGACCTAGGTATTGCTACAGGCAAATTCAGCACTCTCCCAGCCTCCAGTGAAAAACCCAGAGAGCAATGCTGGAAGGCTAGCCAGGCCTCAGGGGGCTTCATAGGAAGTTCTCTCTGCACACATGTGGCAAGGAAGGTGGATTGAACTACTCAAAAGCCCCGGGCTGTAGGCAGTCCTGTTGCATGCTAGTGAGGAAGCTTCCAGACCACTAGGTTCCAGGCCACAAGATTATAATCACTGAGGCTCAGCTGGGTGTGGTGCAGACAACGCACAGAGAGTGGCATGTGGAGGGAGAAAAGCTACTGCATGCTGGGCAGTGTACTCCTGCCACACCAGTGTGAGCATCTGTCAACCCAGCTCAACAGCAGCACGGCCTAACCTTTCTCTTTAAGGAGGTGAGATGCACTTCTACACATTTTAAGCCAGTGGAAAACTTGACAGATCCTATTTGGATTGGCAGAGCTAAAGATGGGAGAGGCCACAGGGACCTGACAGTGCAGGTCCTCCTGCCCTTCCCTCCTTATAGGATTTAAAAACCTGAGTGGCAGCATTATGAAATAGTGAAACCATGCTGGCCGACAGTTTAGTGGGAGAAGCTGTGCCCACATGAGGGAGGCTCTGGAATCCATCCCTAGCGTGTGCACACACATGCACATAAAAAAAAAAAAAAAAAAGATGGCGAATGTTTTTTTGAGAGCCCATAAAGTAGAGTCAAGAAGCCATTGTTAATGAGATCTCAGACACATCTGCAATGGAATCTGACTGAGACTAAGTAAAATAATCATTGCTAACTGATTAACGAGTTAGCTTTCCTAACCTCCTTAGGTTTAAAGCTTATAAACACAGGGTTAAATCAATAAATTTAAGTGGCTTTACCACAGTGGAAGTATCCATTCTCTCTCTAAGGGCATCAAGGGACTGCCCACCTGTACAATCCCAGCCCTCTCTAGTTAACTCCTCTGTGGTGGAGACCAGACTGAGACCTGGAGAAGCACAGACCTTGTCCTTAGGAGGATACAGGGGCAGCACTAAAGGCCTGGCCTCCACCTGGGCTGGCCCTAGCCCCGGTGTGCTTCAGCAGAGTGCTCCGTCCAGATCATGAGCTTCTGGCTGTCTCTGCTAACGTGTGGCTATGCCACCTTCCCAGAGCTCCCCGTTAAACTCCTCACCTCGTCCTGCTCTTCCTGTCTTCTATGTTGCCTTTAAATGCACTGGAACCTTCTCTTGCTGGTCAACTCTGGCCTGTACTCCTCTGCTCAACTCCAAGGCTGTGCTCTGAGAGAAACGAGACATTAGGCCCAGCACAGAGGATGCACCACAGCTGAGCCACCACAGCACAGGGACAGTGGCACTGAGGGAGGAGAGACTGGCCATTAGCCATCGGTGTTATCTGAGAAAGCCTCTGCTTATCAATCACTGACCAGCCTGAAATCTGAAGTGGTGAGCAGGCAGCACAATCAGAAGGCCTGCGGGTTGTCAGCAAAGATATTTGCACTCCTTCCTTGTGTTGCAGGTTGACTGGAATGAAAGGGAGACCAAACGTTTCCCTTACCCTGCTTAGAGTTTCCCCATCTCCCTAGGAAAGGAGATGGAGTTGCAGGAACAGTCAGATCCAGGGTGGAGGCCACTCCTACCTCTCCCTCTCCCTCTGACATCTGAGGACAACAAGTTCATTGGTTTCCCACTTTTCCTCAGCCCTCACAATTCCCAAGCCAAAGTGTGGATGGCCACCCCCACCCCCACCCCGCCCCCGTGGAGCTCCCAGGCACTCAGGTCACCACCAGGCGATCTCACAGCCTGAGGGAGCGTTTCTCATGTCCAGTCAGATCCAGGGCCAGCTGCCAACCTCAGTAGGGTTCTCTACACTTACTTGGTTGGCCTTTGTTCTGGAAAATCCCTGTAAGGTAATTCGCCTTCCAAAGACCACATCTGCTGAGTCACTATCAGTTGGTACTAGCGGGCAATCTCAGGAGACAGGCCTAACTGAGCATTCCCAGGGTAAAGAGAACAGGGCTCTCTCCAAGGGCATGCAGGGCCCAGACCCTGAGGCTTGCACTGATTGCCCTCTGACCCCACAGTATCTCTAGTCTTGCTCCACACTTCCTTAGTCCTTCAGTCCCGCAGACTAGACCGAGAAATAAGCTGTGTGCTGTTACTTAAAGAGAATTTTAAATCTTTGTCAATCAAAACTTCTAGTGTCTACATAATGATCCAGAGAAATTTCATCTCATTCAGTCAGTATTGAATAATCATTCAGGAAGAGCCAAGGTCTGGGAATACAGAAGGGATATTTGCTTATAGTGAGGGGGCACAGGCCCTGGTGTAACACCTGAGCACAAACAGAAATGAAGGCATGGGAAATGTGGGAATAAACACTTCCCTCAGAGCTCTGGGACAGGAGAGGTTTCTGGGCACAAGAACTAAACAAAGATGGTTAGGGTCTGTGGCTCAAGCTCATACAGGGGAAGATAGGTCATCAGACCACTTTGGAGGTCCCATTAACTAGTTTTGCTTTGTCTCTGAGCCTCTCTCTCTCTCTCTCTCTCTCTCTCTCTCTCTCTCTCTCTCTCTC
>NW_021604830.1:9930-29506 GCF_004785775.1 Grammomys surdaster
TCTCTCTCTCTCTCTCTCTCTCTCTCTCTCTCTCTCTCTCTCTCTCTGTGTGTGTGTGTGTGTGTGTGTGTGTGTGTGTGTGTGTGTGTGTGTTGGTGAGAGAGTCAAATGTCCATAAGAGACTCATGGTAGACAGAGACTAGGGTAGGGAGAGGTCAGTCAGGGCCCTTGCAGCAGTCATGAGGGGAGCCTGCAAGTGTCTGGGTGTGATGGGTGTGATGGCAGAGATAGACTTGGTAGTTATGCTTTGGATGCTTTGGAAAAAAAGCTGTGGAACTTACAGGTATGTCAGTAGAATAAAGAACGGTTGCCAGGAAATCTCTATTTTGGAAACTTGACAGTGGCCAGTGGGTAACAGCACTTGAGTGGAAAGCCCAGAAGACGACAAAGCTTAGGGGTCAGGGTCACAGTTCAGTGCCACATGGGCTGGAGATTGGGAGACATCTGTGAATGGGAGAGCATAGCTGGCACAAAGGATCAGACTCACAGGAAGTCTAGAATAGACACATGTCTCTGTCACCTACAGAGGCAGCAGGAGTGACATGCATGTAAATGATGCCTCGTCTTTGACACAAGTTCTCCAATGGCCTCTTCCCTACCCTCTACCCTCACCCTAAACCCGCCTTGCCAACTTTGTCTTTATGGCTTTACATTTTCACTGAGCCACTGTCAGATTGGTACCCTGAGGTTTCTGGATTGATCTTTGTCTCATGGACTTCACAAACAGAAGGAAACCACACAGCAGAGTCTCAGTCACACATGTCACACCTGCCTGAGCGTGTCATGTGAGACTCTGGTGCAATGAAGGCAGCTGATACCTGACACATGAAATAGATTCATGGATAAAGCTTTTCATGGCTTAAAAATGGAAAGGCAAATTTTACATTTGAGTAGATGGTAGAACACAGCAAACATGCTTGACAGCACTCTGCCACCAAGGCGAGATCCATAGCAGCAGCTAACATTAAAATACGTATAACTGTAATTCTTCTTATGAAGACTTGGCTGCTCTTCAGATTTCCAGTAAATGACCAATGTCCTCCAGTTACTATGAATTGATTTTGTGTTGGTTTTTTTTCTTTAAATTTTGTACACCTGGGTATTTTACCTGCACGTATGTCTGTGCACGTCATATGTAAAATTCCTGCACAGATGTTGGGTCCCCAGAAAGGAAAGCTGTAGATAGATGTGAGGGCTAGGAATGGAATCTCCATCCTCTGAAAACTAGCTGATGCACTTCTGAGTCATCCCCCAAGCCGTGGTTATAATGTTGTAACATATGTATCCGGCTGTTTGTTTCCATTTTAGTTTTTTTAATGCATCTTCTTTACTAAGCAGCCAACCATGTTCTTGGGAAGAATATCATAACTCTAAGGAAAAAATTATGGTTTCCTTTTCCTTTTGTAGCACTGGACATCAAACACACCTCCTCACATGCTCTAGGAGCCATACCCACAGCCCTGCTCTCCATTGGAATGGCTTCTTCTCCAACTCCAATCCTCCAGGCAGTGTTTTTCTCATTGAAAAATTGGGTTACAAAATAAATAAAAAGATTACTGGGAGAATAAAACCTTTGGTACAAGATAAATTAACCTCCAGTTTCAGGTGCTACCACAGTGAAAAGGAACTTTGGACTTGCTTTTTTGTTTCCAGAGTCTTTCCTGATAGCCCCTAAACTTTGGTGTTTTGAAGAGGTTAGAAGGTTCTCTACTAATAGAAATAGACCACACAGAAGACTTCCTTGCAGCTGTTCACTATAAGGTAGAGCGTCAGCAGATAGCAGTGGGACCCCTGACAATGAGAACAGACTTCTCTGAGCTAATAGTACAGACATGCAGCCCTAGGACATGGTTACAGAACACAGATAGTCACGGGTCTATATGAGCTGTGCTTGCCTTAATCCTTCTGTATCACGGCTTTGGTGAGGGCACATGGGCAGTGGGCATCCCAGGACATAGGTGTCTCCATGCTCTTACCTCCAGCCTGGTTCTGTGCACATATGCTGCTGTAGAGGGCTTGGATATAAGAGTCCCATATAGTGAATTAGAGGAAAGGAAAAGACACCCACGTGGGTGGAGCATCTGCTCAGGGCCACTCATTCTTCACAGCAGCCTGATAGGCTGATGATCCCCACACTCTAGATGACAAAGACTCAAGGGATTTCATAACTTATCCAGAGTCCTGCAGCTGCTGTGATAGAATTGCAAATGGAACCACCAAAGGAAGAAAACATACTAGAACCCCCTACTGTGCCTCCAAGATTCTCCTGTCCCTAAAGCCAAATGCATCAGAGCTTCTAATTGTGGCACCATGGCACAGACGCTCTGGAGGACAGCCAGGCAGCGTCTTCATTGTCTCACCAAGTGTGCTAACATGCTACCCAGCTCACAGACACTGCATGGTACCTGCTGCTAATGGCACTGGCATGTCACATCCTCCAGGGGACTCATGATTGGGTCTTCCCTCTAAACCAGCTCTTCCAGGAACTGGGCCACTGAGGCTGACCGCTCCTAAAAAGTCTATGAAAAAGTCAGAGTCCAGGTGAACTTTTCTCAGCCACCTGAACTCAAGATGGCATTTCCCTGAGAGACCTTCACTGAGGTGAACTGCCTCAGCTTTCCTACCTTTACTAGACTACGCACAGAGCTTTAGTGATCTCCAGTTTCTTGATAGTTATGCTTTGGAAGAAATGCTGTAGAACTTACAGATATGTCAGTGGGATAAGAAAAGGTGCTAGAACCCCCTTTCCTGTAGACTCTGAATCAAGCCAGACACAAGTCTGTCCTGCTCTGGACTGTGGGCATCTCAATACTCAGTCTAGGGGGAGGGGTGTGTGTGCAAAGATATACCCATAGACAGTAGGCACCAGCTCTGATTGGTCAGACACCAGGCAGCACCACCCACTCATGTTCCAGGGAAAGGTATTGCTTATTATCCTTCCAGGAGGAGGGAGAAAAACTCACAGTCTTGGAAACCCCTTGGGGGCCACAATACCTGGGCTTGTGGTTGTCAGTGTTCTGAGGTCCCAGGGCTCATATGAAAGTTTCAGACTGTAAACACATACTAAGGGAGCATGCTAGAGAGGGGACATGCAGCATGCATAGCAACAGAGATATATTCTTTGGCCATAAATTATAATCCTCACAAGCATAGAGCTAGGCATTTCCCTTTCCGATTCTTATCTTAAGTAAGTATTGGGGTTGGTTGGTTGGTTGGTTTGTAAAGGTCAATGAATAGTGGATTTGCCTGTCCTGTTGATTGGCAAACACAGCAAACCCAACCTGCATCAGGACAATGCCAGCAGCTACTCAAGTCTAATCAGAAATAACATTTCTGTGCACCTTTATTACCTGCTATTAAGTAATGAGTGGTGGTCAGTGGAGTGAACTGAGACATTGCAGCCAGTCCTGCTTTGTAGTCTGAAGCCCAGTGACTCTAAGGCCCAGTGACTTATACTTGAGCAAAGTACTACACTATTTTATATAGTGGCTAACACTTACATTCCTCTGACCTGGACTATTCTAAGGAACAAAGCCTTGAAGTTACTCTTTAGCCCTGTGCCCCACTATACTCTTGAGCTTTTTGGAGAACAATACTTTCCAACACACAACATAGACGCAGTTACTAAATGACATAGGATTACTTGAATTCAAGCTCACTGTTGTGATCACGAGGATGCCCCTATAGAACTAATGGATGCATAGTGTATACATCATGGATACATTGAACAAAAGAATCATTTACAACCTGGACAGGATGGAGTAGGGCAGTGGGAGATGTCAACATTTATGATCATAGCTTTGAGATTTTGTTGTTTGTTTGGAGTCTTTTAGGGAGAGAGAGAATCTGAAGAGATAAAAGAACAACTTTCCAGAGTCGATTCTTTCCATCCACCATGTTTGTGGATTCCCAAGATCAAACTTCCCATCAGGCCTAGCAGCAAATGCCTTTACTCGCTGAGCCTTCTTGCCAGGCCAACACACAGTTTTAAACTAAGAATTACTTCTAAAATGTCTGTTTACACTTTCATGCCACAGTCAACCATGGGTAAACAAAACCTCACAAGGGGTGGGCACTGGGGCAAGACTGACATGAGTCATCCTAATGCCCTTTTGCCTGGATTCTGTTTTTTTCGATGGAGCTCCAGCACTGAGCCTCTGGGTCTGTCACTGTGACTGTGGTTCAGTTTGCTGTCTGAAGTCCAGAGTGATAACTGCCCTGTGCACACAACAGATCAGCTGAGTCACTGGGGCTATGAAATTATAAAAAGTCAGGGCTGGAAGGGACTCACTCACATTCAGCCACCCTCACCGGCATGCTGTGACGAGGGAGGAATCACGGAGCCTACACTTAGCCCCGGTGAACAGCAGAGCACACTGGGATAATTCTGCCCAGAAAAGGAAAAGCAGGCACTTCTGTTCCCAGAGAAAACAACAGGGACACTTTGGGCCTCCCTGCTACAGTCAGGTAGGGGGCTGATTGTCAAGTTCCCTGGGCAAGGTGGCCAGCTTTCTTACTTGACTCTACTTTTAACTCTCTCTCCTGTTGGCATCATGCAGAATTGGTCTTCTCTCAGTGACCCTGGGATAACAGGTGACAGTAGTCCTTCTTCTCAAAGAAAAGAACTTTATAGTAGGGACAGAGAGTCTCTAGAAATGAAAAAAAAAAAAAAAGCAAAGTCCCTGTCTGAATTCCGAAGGACTCATCATCAGTCATTTCAAGCTGGTCTCACCACCTGATTGATCAGGGGCCTGAGGACAAGGGCTTAGGGAGCCTAAGGTTGAGAGACAAAAGCCTTGGTCTGGGGGCCTAGGAACGGAATGATGGAATGTACACTATACATACACAGACAGACAGACAGACACGCACACACACATACACACACACACCAGTATCCTCTCTCTAGGATGGGCAAAGCTTTCTCTCTGGCACCCAAATTCTTGGGAAATATTCTCACAGAGACTTTGAGCCACACAGACGTTTACAGCTCAAAATGGGAGATGGGAAGAAAATTGAAGACCATATTCACAAGGCCTGGCTTTCATGGAGGGCTGTACTGGGATCTCAATGTCCCAGTGACTTTGGCTAATGGTGCCTAGGTTGCCTTTCTTGAGATCTGTGGCAGTAAGGTCTCTGGTCAGAGAGGGGCTGGCCATGGAGGAGGTTATATCTGTGTGGCACCAGTTCCTGGTGATGGATGAGTATGAATGAAGACACAGAGGTGGCTCTGGGACTGACAGTAGGTCAGGAGAGATCAGTAGGGTCCCTGGCAGACAGAAGCAGTTTTCACTTGAGATTCCTTCCACATCGGGGTGCAGGTACCCCCACCCCATCAGCCATATCTCTTTAGAAGCCCCACAGCTGGCTTTCTGTGTGGCATGGTATCTCCGGAAATGGCATGTAGTGGGTAAGTTCTTAGCTTAAATGGGCAGCTTTCCACAGGAATAATATAAACCCTGACCATCTGATATTAGCAGGTGGAGTGCACACAGGTGTTTTTCTAACAGGCTTTTTTCTGCCTTGGGATTGCACTCTCTGCTCTGTCACCTAGACTGGTCCTGACCGGTGAAACCTCCTCTTCCCTTGTTCCAAGGATAGGTTCATGTTCCTGCCAAGCTTGGGACTGTCCTAGGAAGATGGAAGTTGAGGAGCCTTGCCACAATGCAGGGCTGGGATCTCTCTGGTATTGGTTTACAGAGGCCTGTTTTTTTTTTAATTCCTCATGAAAGAAAAGACAAAAGATTCAGACTAGCAGATGTTAAACTACAGCTTGGATTTTCTGAAACATAATAGTGCATGCCCATAGAAACTGGAGATATGGTTACAGAGGGCCCAGGATAGGTTGGGGACTAGAGGAGTGGCATGTTCAGAGTGTAAGCTTTCTCTTTGTTGGGATGACAATATCCTAACATCAGCTGTGCAAGGGCTGCCTGTGTCCATGAGCACACTCCAAACAATTGGATTGTACACTTGAAATGGGTACACGGTAGGGTGTATCCTCTTTCAATAAAACTATTTAAAGTACCAAGAGATGACAGACTTAGCTGAGGGTGAGCTCCTGAATATTGTCCCACTCTCAACTGGACTCAGGGTCCTAGGACCTCTGACCTCTCTTTCCCTGTATTCCATGAAGGACCCTCCTTTTAGGATCACACATAGAATGTACCCCTCTTTTCACACATCAGGGGACAGAGAGGTCCTCCTGAACAGCCTCAGGAGCAGAAGGTCCCTCAGAAGCCCCAAGCCTCCAAATGCAGCCTCCATAGCTCCCACCCAGCACTGTTGAAGTCACCATCTACAGTTCCCAGGGGCTGAGCAGCTCTCACTACCTAGCAGAGTTATGGTTGAGCTTCTCTCTAACATTATGCAGATTTTTATATTGTATTTTTTTTTGCGTTGTTGAGCTAAATAAGACAATTATTGGCCAGTGTCTTAGTCAGGGTTTCTATTCCTGCATAAACATCATGATCAAGAAGCAAGTTGGGGAGGAAAGGGTTTATTCAGTTACACTTCCACATTGCTGTTCATCACCAAAGGAAGTCAGGACTGGAACTCAAGCAGGTCAGGAAGCAGGAGCTGATGCAGAGGCCATAGAGGGATGTTACTTACTGGCTTGCTTCCCCTGCCTTGCTCAGCTTGCTTTCTTATAGAACCTAGGACTACCAGCCCAGGGATGGTGCCACACACAGTGGGCCCACCCAGCCTTGATCACTAACTGAGAAAATGCCTTACAGCTGGATCTCATGGAGGCATTTCCTTAAGGGAGGCTCTATCCTCTATGATAACTCCAGTTGTGTCAAGTGGACACACAAAACCGTCCAGTACAGCCAGACATGATGAGCCATACCTATACTCCTGGGTACTAGGAAGCCTGAGGCAGGAGGATGGCTGAGGTTCAAGCCAGCCTTGGATACCAGCCGTCATCTCAAACATCATTAAAACAAAACAAGAGCCAGTGTTTCTCCGAGTATTGCTATTAATTTAGGAACAACAGAGCAAGGCAAACAGAATACACTGATGGGGCTGGAGAGATGGCTCAGCCACTAAAGATTAGGCTCACAACCAAAAATATAAGAGAATACACAGATCATTAAATTACGCCCACATTAAAAAAATATTGAAACAAAGGGAGTTGTTTAAAGGCAAAAATAAGGAGTATGGGGTTGGCAGTGTAACTTGGCTATGATATAGAATTGCCTATAA
Source organism: Grammomys surdaster (assembly GCF_004785775.1). Classification (NCBI taxonomy): domain Eukaryota; kingdom Metazoa; phylum Chordata; class Mammalia; order Rodentia; family Muridae; genus Grammomys; species Grammomys surdaster. The sequence continues at coordinate 17,134 of NW_021604830.1, forward strand.
TATTTGAGACCACAGACTATGTCCCAGTGACCAGAATATTAATAACACTAACAATGGATAAATTTAAAACAAAGATGCACTACATCAGTTACTTTGAAACAGTAACTTTGACCACTGTGATTAATAAGGAAAGTGGATTCAGAGTGAGGCAGAAGACATTGCCCAAATAATTGTCCTTGCAGAAGTGCTTCTGTGTGGGGCTGTGGCAGCCACTGTGCAAGCTTAGAGCATGGCAGAGGCTTCTTCCCCAGTGGCTGTCAGTCATGAAGAACAATCCATTGCACATAAGCATTTCTTCTGGGTCTGACCAAAAAAAAAAGCCATTTTAATTATGGCCACCCATATTGACTTTTCACACAAGGCAAGCATGAATAAGTCCAGGAGTCAGTCACACATTAGTTAGTTACTGGATGGTGTGACAAATAGTTGTAAGAAGATACTTAACAGTTGGAGAATTTGTTTGATCTGTGCTTGAGGAGAGAATCAATCATGGCAGGGCAGGTGTGGCTTCTGAGGACCTGGAGGTAACTGAACACATTGTATCCACAGTCAGATAGAGATGAATACTAGAGCTCAGGTCTCTTTCTTCTTATTTAGCCTCGGGCTCTAGCTCTTGGAAAGGCACCAATCAAATTCGTGGTGGGAAGACCCACCTCAGGTCAGCTCCTCTGGAAGCACCTTCACAGTCATACTGGCAGGCTTGTCTCCTAAGGGGCTCTAAATCCCATCAGGGTGACAGCTGAGGTTAACCCTCACATTTGTGAATGAGCTGGGGAAGAGCCTTTTTGATGACTGGCATTTCTGGAGAGCCAGGCACCAGGCCAGGTTGTTTCTCTTGCTGATGTTTCTCTTCATCCCCCAGGAGTCATGTGGCTGGAACTTGTCCTGGCTTCAGTGCTGGGCTTTGTCATCTACTGGTTTGTCTCCAGGGACAAGGAGGAGACATTACCACTTGAAGATGGGTGGTGGGGGACAGGGTCAAAGCCATCGGCCAAAGAAGATGAGAGCATCCGGCCCTTCAAGGTGGAAACATCAGATGAGGAGATCAAGGTGAGACACCCTTTCCCAGACAGGGCAGAAACCAAAGGGGTGGTCCTGCTGTGTTTCCCTGGGACCAGAGTTGGGACATGACTGAGAATGGAGCTCTGGAAATGGACCATCCTGAGGTTTTTCCCTGGCCACTCTTCTCCCTGAGGGTGTGTGCATTTTGTTCCCAAAACAAATTTCCTCCTTACTAACCCCATTTCTCTAGCTACTTCTCCTCCCCCACACGAGGCCCAGAAGAGCTGCTTATAGAACCATGTGTGCACCATAGACTGAAGAGAGCTCCCATCATCCCCCCACCTCCTGGTCTACCCACTTGTGGCTGGTGCAGCTTAAGGGACAGAGTGAGCAGATGTCCCTGGGCTGATGTGGAAGTCACAGCTACACAGGGGAGAGGAGCTGAGGACATGCAGTACCATGTAGATCATGGGGTCAGCCTTGGGAAAGGCCCTACAGTGTGGCCACCACTCCTGGGCCCACCATGTCCCTATACCAATCCTGCCCATTGACACCTGTTGTGGCATCTCTCAAAGGTGGGCCCTGAGGCTAAGAATAGTACAGCAGGGGTTCCAGGTGCTGGAGAGCACAGGCTGAGGATTACAAGTCTCAGGGCCCTGGCCTTTCCACACAGAGCCAGAGTCAGAAAGGAGGGGCTGGTGGGCAGGGGAAGGGAGAAGGAAGTCTCCTGAGGGAGCCAGTCATTCAGTCGAGGTCACAAGGGATCAGACTTACATGGCCTATCCTTTCCTTCACCCTGTGATCCTTGGGCAGCTACTGTGTCCAGGTGCTCTGCAGAGTACTGGGAGATCACAGAGACCCTTCCCTCACACCGCTCAGAATTTAGCATCCATACACGATAAGGTAATGAATGCGTCAAGAGATACAGTGACCAGTGATATCAAGAGATACAGAGATCTCTGTCACTGGGAGATTAATGTCACTGGGGCACTAACAAAAGGTCACAGAAGTTCCCAGGAGGAAGGATTGTGAGGGGTCTGGACTGAAGCCAAGGGCAAGCAGCTGAGGTTCATGAGCTCTGAGGATCAGTCCTGGATGGAGCCTAAGGTTTGCAAACCTGTTTGGGGAGCCCAAGGGACATGAAAATCTCTGTGAATAATGACACTGAGCCACTCCTTGAGTGGGCAGGCATGTCCCTTGGCTGGAATACTGAACTTTTATCTGCATCCATGCTTTTGGAGCCTGTTCCCTGGGCAGCCCATTTCATCTTTGTTAGGATCATTCGAGCCTGTACATCGATAAGAGGCTCACCATGGCTCAAGGGCAACCGCAGGCTGCCACCTGCTCACCAACTGCACATGAATAGCTTATGTGTCTGTAAAAAGGTGTGGGAAAAAAATCAACAGAAGAACTACAATAATCACTGCTCCTGCAGGGGTCACCTGTGCCCTCAGCCTCTCTGCTCCTGCAGGGGTCACCTGTGCCCTCCGCCTCTCTGCTGCTTCAGGGGTCATCTATGGCAGGTCCTTTGTTTCAGGGAGAAAGTGAAACCCTTCCTTCTCCTGTACAATCTTGCTATTTCAAAAGTTTGCCATTTGCATGACTATAGGTGGTTTGGTGCATGAAGTGAGTGTTGTTCAACATCCAAGAAATGAGAAGATGAATGGGATCCAGCTAAGAGGGAGAATGCATCGTGTGTGGCATGTCTCCCTGAATGCCCCCCAAACCCATTCCACCGACACAGAGATAGAGGAAAGGGGGAGTCCCATTAGCCCCACAAGGATCCAGTGACACACATGGGTGCCTTGTGTGGCTTCTCCATGGTGACCATCTATGGCTGCAGGGTTCCCTCTGAGTTGTGCACACAAGTGCTCTCCTGTCTCTGTCCCCCACCCTGGCTTCTTCACTACAGGACTTACATCAGAGGATAGATAGGTTCCGGGCATCCCCACCTTTGGAGGGCAGCCGTTTCCACTATGGCTTCAACTCCAACTACCTGAAGAAAGTGGTGTCTTACTGGAGGAACGAGTTTGACTGGAGGAAGCAGGTGGACATCCTCAACCAGTACCCTCACTTCAAGACCAAGATTGAAGGTGAGATTCCAGAACAGCAGCCAGGATGGGAGAACAGGGATGGGTGTGAGTCTCAGGAGCAGCCTTCCTGCATAAGTCAACTGTGCTGTATCCCCCCAAGATCAAGTGGTCGGTCACCGAGACCTACTGTGTTCACCATCTTGCCAGATGTACAGATCATGCTGAGTCAGCAACTGTCCGTCTATAGCACTAGACAAAAGGGCAGAGCAATGGTTGTGTAACCAGAGCCCTGCCAACTGCAGCCCGCAGTGTGTAGACATCTGTGAGCAGAGTCTATCCAGGAAGCCTGGGGTCTGGTCATGGCCAGCCTCAGCTCAGCCCCTGATAGAGTTTGAGGCTAGCCAGCTCTATGGTGCTCAGTGGTCAATTCTGTGATAAACTGTCCTGTCCACCCATGACCCTCAACCTCATAGCCCAGTCTTCCCACCTGCTGTCCCTGAGACTTCCTGCCATGAAGAGAGGAAGTTAACTCAGGGTCATTTTGTCTGAATTAATACTTTCCTTAGTAGAAACCAAATTTTTAACAACACACAGACTCAGCAGAGTATGTTTAATAAGACTAGACAATGCTTTTCATTTTTTAATCCTCTTATTTTTATTGTGGTGAAATCATGCCTTGATGATCTCTAAGTGCACAGTTCAGTGGCTCCGTGGCAATAAGTGTCAAGTTCCATGACATTAAGATGATTCACTGTTGGGGAGGCTCTGTATCTAATTTAATAAGATTAACAATAATGATGGTAACCTTAAGTTACTATATTCTAAGTATTACAATGGCAGCCCTGTCAGTGTGTCTTCATCCTAGACACAAATCTGTTGTCCTTAGGTGAGCTTCCAGCGAGAGCCTGTGAGCATGCAAGCATGGATGTGTGTTTGTTTCTAATTTTAAAATCAGATGATGTGGCACTAAAATTTGAGTTAAAAAAAAAAGACTTCATTTCAAAAAATAACCACTTAAATGAACTTGAAGTTGGCAATACGTTTAGCAACAGAGGGGGACCTGGGAGATATTAAGTGGGAAAATTAAGGTTCCAAAATGGAACAAGCATAGTCTTGTTAAAAGGGAGTTCTGTTCTGGAAGCGATTCTTAGAAATGTGGACTATACTAAAAGAAACCTAAGAACACAGGTCAGTCAGGGTCCTGGGTAGGATCCAGAAAAGCAAGGTCAGATTAAATCCTGGAATCCTGAACACACAGCACTGAACATGTATATCAATGTCACACAGTTTAGAAGGGGGAGGCTGTGAAGACAGTGTGGTAGTCTGTTTTCCTAGCCCTTGGAAGGCAGAGGCAGGACTGAGGGTCAGCCTGGGACCTGATAGGTTTCAAAAAAGAAAAAAAGAAATTTGTCAGTGTAACACCATGCGCATACCTTAAGGATTTTGTATTGTATTGGGTGACAGCTGTCATTCATAAAGGGCAGACTCATGATTCCACCTATGTGAGGAGTCTAAAACAGAGAAACATCAAGAAGGAGACTAAGTGGGCTGGGAAGATGCTAACCGTGTACAGGATGTTGTTGGGGAGATGCTGACTGTGTGCAGGATGCTGTGGTGGGGAGATGCTGACTGTGTGCAGGATGCTGATGTGATGGCAGACACCTGAGCTCCCGGGATTGATCTTTTTTACAGCCTGACAAAGCCTGCTCAGTCACCCAACAGGTTCTCCAGCACAGGAGTGAGGATTAAAAGAAAAGAAACGATTAGACAAAACTGCAGCATGACCCCAGCCAGTCCTGAGGCTGAAGACTGAGGCAGGTTTGTTTAATCCCACATTTCTTTTAAACCCTTTTAATTACATGCAAGTATTTAGGTCAGTTCTAGGTTGAAGAACCAACAATACAATAGAAATAAACAGTCAAGGAACAAACAAGGCAATAATACAGAGTCCCGTGATCACCCTGTGATCACTCTTGCTGTTTCTAAGGGCTCATCTGGATGACAAAAATATCTGAGCCTACTTCCCTGTCCTAGCCCACAGTCATATTCAAGCCTGAGGCCTACTTCTTTGTTTTAGCCTAAGACTTAGATTCTAGACTGAAATTACTTCTCTGTTTTAGCCTAAAAATAGACTCCTGCCTGAACTTACTTCCTTGTCATGGCCCAAAGTCAGATTCCTGCCTAAAGCCCATTTCCTTGTCCTTGGCCAATGTCAGATTTCTGCCAATCAGCCCCAAAGGCTCTCCACATCTCCCCCCTTTATATTATTTAACAAGACTGAGCCTGTCTTCAGTCATTTTGACAGCAACGCCCCCCTTAGCGGTCATTGAATATGCATTATCAAAAGCAATGCACTTCTGTCTTAGCTTGGTAAGGCGCTTCAGAAGGTTGTCTGTCATTGGCTTGGCAGCCTGTTAAATTTGGGGGTCCATTTTTAGTTTCAAGCCATGCACTTTGGCTGCCAGCATGTTGATGTGGTTAAAGACAAGCTTTAACGTGGGGAGCAGGAATTAAAGTATTCCCAGGACAAAAAGGGCTAGCATGATCAAGCTATATATGTCATTCTTGAAGCTTGACCAAGATGGAAACACTGACATCAGGCCATGAATAATTTTATCAGCAGTATCTCCTGGATCAAAGCTCAGTGGAGCAACATTCTTTAAATTGATAATCTCAGTGTGCAAGGCTAAAACATCCAAAGAGGTGTTAGAATTATGTCAAGTACCCTGCAAGTGTCTCTGAACCTTTTCCCAATTATAGTGGCTGTCATTGTAAATTTTAGCAGTAACACAAATCCATTGGTATTTGGCATGGCCCTCGAGATGGCTCCTTACATTTAAACCCTGAACCTTCTCTCCAATAATATGAATAGTATCATAAAGAGCATCAATCCATTGTTCCAAACGTCTATCTAAATTCTCTTGAATACTCAGAATATTAGTAACATTTTTTGCTAGATGATTAACAAACATAGCTGTCTTAACTTCCTGTGTCAAAGCAATTGTGGAAGCAGTGGTACTAGCTATCAATGTAATCAAAGCTGCTATACCAACAATAATCAAGTCCACTACTCTCTTGCTTCTGCTTAAAGCATGACTCACTTCTTCCAATACTTGTAAACCTTTTTCAGAATACCAAGGTTCTGAAATACTAACTGGCAATAAAACAAAAGCTGGTTGATAGACCACCATAACAGGCATCCCAGATTTCAACACACTAACACAATTAGAAAGTGTACAATCAATACAACTTACATTGAATACAGTAGAAGAGATAAAAGTAATTTTAACATGACCAATTAATAAAAGATTAGGAGCTTTAACACAAGCACTAACACTTGTTGTCAGTCCAGATCCTGTCCCGATGTTATCTATAGCCAGTGTGACTTCATAGAGAGCTGCTGCTAACTTCCAGACATGTCTCTGAAAATGTCCAGAACCAGCCCTCCAAATGAAGACTGTCATTTCCAATATTGGATTGATTTCTAGGCCAGTCCATGAATGAGTCAGAATAAATGGTCACAATAAAGGAAGTGGAAAGGTCATTATAACTTCTCTTTTTGATTCTCTGTCCCACAAGGTCTAAAAGCTTGAGGCAAGGCAGCTTGTCCAATCTGGGATATAGGCAAGCAAAGGTGGGTCAGGAACGTATGTCCAATACAGCTTCCCAGTCACCATTGTCAGGGAAATCAGCAAGCACACAGGTCAGCATCATTCTTGGTCCCAGCATCAGCATGTCTCACCAATCATTCTGGCAGCTAGCATGCTCCTTCAGCATCCTGCAGAAGAAACACAAACATTCCCTCTTCCCCATATTACATACCTGATCTGGGTCATGGCATATGCCTGTAAGTGGATCCTTCCATTTCACCTAGGCATAAGTATGCCAAGTTGTAGGATGCCATAGACACTCAGTTCCTTGGCTTCCAAATTTTAAAATTTTAAAATAAAAGAACGTGATTTAAATAAATTAGTGGTGTATGGGGATATAGCTCCCCTTTTTTATTTTATGAAGATATTGTTTTAAAGTTTTACAATATCTGTTTCTTAATATCTAGTTCTTGATTAAAATGGATTTTAGTAATATGGATAATGTTAAATTGTTGACAAAACATCTCAAACGTTTGACTGTAATAGCCAGTTCTATTATTTGTTTAATCTGATTTGGAACAGCCAGTATAGAAAAACAATGTAAGCAATGACTCATTATATTTTTAGTTGTTTCTCCTGTTAAAGCAGTTGTAACTAGAAAGCCTGAAAAGGTGTCAATAGTCACATGTACATATTTTAATTTTCTAAAGTCAGAAATATGAGTAACATCCATCTGCCATAATTGATTAGGTATAAGTCCTCGAGGATTAACACCATTATGTGGTACAGGAAGAAATTGAGGACATTCAGGACAAGTCTTTACAATTTGACATGCACATTCTCTAGAAATACCAAATTGTTGTCTCAAGCTATTACTATTTTGATGATGTAGAGAATGAGATTGTTTGGCTAACTGTTCCTGTGCAAGGCCTATAACCTTCCTGGTATATAAATCTGCTGTGGCACTGCCCTCACTAAGGGGTCTGGGCAGTCCAGTATGAGCTCTTAGATGTCTTACAAAATAAGGAACTGTACATTCTCTTAAATTAAGTTGTATTTGCATAAGTAATTGCAAAATTTGAGAATTAGCAGTATCTAAAAAAGGAACAGTTTCAAGTAATTGTAAACCATGAGCTATATATTGGCTATCAGGATACAAATTAAAAGCTTGGTTTTTCAGTGTTTCAAAAACAACAGCTACAGCACATAGTTCAATTATTTGTGCTGAAGCAGGAGGAAACTCAAGAGAATGAACATGAGATCCTATCACGTATGCTGCCTTCCCATTAAATGAGCCATCTGTAAACACAGTAAGTCCATTTTCTATGGGCTGCATGCGTAAATTTATAGGAAATACAAAAGCATGCATAGAGGAAAACTGTAATAACTTATCTTTTGGATAATGGTTATCAATTTTTCCTGAGAAGTTTGCACATACAATAGGCCAAATATCAGTATTCTGCAATAACCAATTTAACTGTTGTTTGGAATAAGGAATAAATATTTCGTCAGGTTCTTTCCCAAAATATTTTTTCTACAAATAATTCTATTTGTAGAATAGAATTGTAGATTCTATTCTACAATTCTGCATTAACAAAGCTACAGCTTCATAATAGGGTGTAAAAACTTTACTTGGAGATGAAGGAAGATGGATCCACATTAATGATCCCTTTTGCCAAAGGACTGCTGTGGGCGCATGAGTTGTAGCAAGGATGCAAGCAGCCAGCAATTGGTTATAGTCTATATAATGTATCTGCTGTTGGCTAATAGCTTCCTCCACCTTCTGCAAAGCTATCTGTCTCTCATCAGTTAACTGTCAGGGGAATTAGGATTTGCATCCCCCTTGAGGGTATCAAACAGAAGTTTAAGTTCTTCTGTGGTAAGCTTAAAATGAGGTCTTAGCCAATTAATATTTCTTATCAACTTTTGAAAATCATTAAAAGCAAACTATCTTTTTTTTTTTTGTATGTACACCTGTAAGTCAGAAGAGGGCACTAGATCTCATTACAGATGGTTATGAGCCACCACATGGTTGTTGGGAATTGAACTCAGGACCTTCAAAACAGCAGTCAGTGCTTTTAACTGCTGAGTCATCTCTCTAGCCCTAACTATCTTTTCTTATTGGAATTTTCTGTGCCACAATCTGCTTAGGATATAGCTGAGGTCCCAAATATTGAGAAGGTATTGTCTTTGAATCTTTTCTAGAGCAACAAGCACTCCAGGATTTCAAAGCTCATTGTATGAGAGCAAAGGCTTATGGTATAAAATTCTTTCAAAGGGATCAGCTAACAAATATCTATAATAAATAATATACCCTGAAAGATTCAAACTCCTAACTTCTTGTACTGAAGCAGCAACAAAATTTCTTACATAAGGCTATTGGCCACTTCTTGAAGCAAATTTTTCTAGTGATATCACTTCATGGATTCTCTAAAATTACAAGCAAGCTCACTAAATATAAACCTCCCACAGTCACCAGAATGTAAAGGAACAGTATAAAACAATCTTCTAAATCTATAATAATTTTATATGCATTTCTTGGAATGGCAGCTAGAGTAAGCAAGCCAGGCTACAATGTCTCCACAAGATCCATAGCCTCATCAACCCTTCCCAGCAAACCATGTAACAATTTTCACCCTGCCAAATTTTTTTCTTAATTACAAATATGTGTGAGTTAAAATCTCAAACCTGTGATCTAACTGCAATTTGTAGCCAATGGAACAGTGACAATTTAACTATAATCTTCGAGTTTCCCTTGTTAACACCAGAACACAACCATAACTTTGGAAAGTAAAACTCAACCTCCAACAATCAATCTAATTTCTCTAAAATCAACACCAAGTGCATCACCCCCATGCTGCAAAGTTTGGCTGCTAATTTCTGTACATGAATGCAAGACAGTACAGCTTTTAATATCTCATTAAAGAGACATTGTTTTAAATCTTTTATATATCTAGTTTTTGAATGACTCTAACCCTGAGTTACCAGTTTTAACCAACTTTCTGTCACCAAAGTAGTAAATTTTTAATCAAACCCAATAACTTAGAAGCCAATAATCTATAACCAAGACATGAACATATTTATACTTTTAAAAACCAATCAAAAACAAAAATGAAGTGGCTACACACATTTACTTATTTAAAACCAGACAAAAATCAGTTTTTTTAGCTGTAATTTCAAGAGAAAGACACCTTGTCACAGAGATTTTTCTGGGACAAACAACTCAGCTGTTTTATAAAGTCGAAAAAGCTACTGGTCTCTTTTAAAAGCAGCTTATGCTGACAATCAATTTCTGGAGAAGTTTTTCCAGCTCAGCTCAACTATTAGCTTCAGGTGTAGGGTAACTTATCAACCTCTGCTGTGCATATTAAGACGGCCTTTAAAACCAAGGTAAACTAGCCCAAGGGGTGGATACGTAGCAGCTTTAACTGTCTTTGTCTTTTGAACATGCAACATAGAACAAACATTTAGACAATGAAACAAAAACCAAACAATTGACACACGTGGACATTGGTGCACCAAGGACAGACAACAAAGAAAGACCTCTAGGAGCCAAAGAGAAACTCAGGACGTCTCCTGAATTTCCTCCTGTTCCTAGGAGAGCTCTGAAACAGCCTTTTCATTCTTTTTTGCTGACACAGCTCTGAGAGAGGACAACTGCTTTTCTGGAACCTTTTCTTTCTCTCTCTCATATTCAAGACTTAACTCTTCATCTCATTTTTTAGGAGTTGTAGAGGGCAGCTATTGTAACACCTCAGTGCCCTGCTTTCTTAGTTTTCCTTCTCTCTCTCCAAAGCATCTCCAGATTGTCGGGAAGGACTGCTTTTCTCATACACATGTCTAGGGTGTAAACAGTCTCTAGTCAGGGTCCAAAGACTAAAAGCATTTATGGGAATTTTTTCAGGACCGTGTGCTGTGTAAAACCCTTTTATCCCTTCTCCCACTCTCTCCCATGTCTGTAAATTTATCATACCCTCCTCAGGTAACCAAGGACAAATTTCCCGTATAAAAATGAGAAACTGGGTAATTTATTTCTGACTTATTTTTGCTCCTCTGGCTTTTAGCATATTTTTAAGCATATATGCAAAAGGCATTCTTCCATTCCCTTACCACATTCTTATGGGGTTTACTTACTGCTGGCCCAAATCTTCTTTACTTACCTCTGCGCACGCTTCCAATTTCCCGCGGTGTCCTTCACTGTACCCCGCTTTCTGGAGCCCCACATTAGACACCACCTGACTAAGCCCGCTCAGCCAGTCAACAGGTTCTCCAGTGCAGGAGTGAGGATTAAAAGAAAAGAGACAATTAGACAAATTGCAGCATGACCCCAGCCAGTTCTGAGGCTGAAGGCAGGGTTGTTTAATTCAACTTTTCTTTTAAACCCTTTTAATTACATGCAAGTATTTAGGTCAGTTCTAGGTTGAAGAACCAACAATACAATAGAAGAAAAGAGTCAAGGAACAAACAAGGCAATATACAGAGTCCCGTGATCACCCTGTGATCACTCTTGCTGTTTCTAAGGGCTCATCTGGATGACAAAAATATCTGAGCCTACTTCCCTGTCCTAGCCCACAGTCATATTCAAGCCTGAGGCCTACTTCTTTGTTTTAGCCTAAGACTTAGATTCTAGACTGAAATTACTTCTCTGTTTTAGCCTAAAAATAGACTCCTGCCTGAACTTACTTCCTTGTCATGGCCCAAAGTCAGATTCCTGCCTAAAGCCCATTTCTTTGTCCTTGGCCAATGTCAGATTCCTGCCAATCAGCCCCAAAGGCTCTCCACAACAGCCATAGGGACAGTCACTGCAGGTGAGGGCTGTGGCTCATATGGGCCATTTGCCTTGAACATGCAGGGTCTGGGATCCAGTTCCAGCACCTCAAAGTGAAAAGATGAAATTTTAATGAATAATTTTGAGAAGGTAAAAGGTTTAGCTTGGGGACTAGAGAGAGAAGGCTAGCTTTTCAGAACACTCTCTAGGCTTGCAGAGGACCCATTCCTGGCACCACATGATGGCTCACAACCAGTTCCAGGACATCAGGTGCTCTCTTTTGACCTCTGTAAGCACCATGGATTCCTGTGGTAGATAGGCATACATGCAGCAGAACACTCGTATGCATACAATAAAATAAATCTAAAATTGTTTGGTTTTATACTTAGAAAATGGTAAGAAACGCTTCAGCCCAAACATGTGGAAAACTTACATTTTATATATGTTTGTAGTAGAAAAAAATTAAATACATATATCACAAACAACAAAATTAAAGCACTCGGTTACACTTTAATCCTCCTGGAAGGTTACATTGTACAATTTCTTAATTTATACTAGAGAACTTGAAATGTCTGCCTACAGAGTTGATTAAATTCTGTGGCCCTCGATGGTGTAGCTCATGGTTTACTATGGTGAGAAATCAATGTGCATTCTGTAGAAACCACACTTGGTCCTTTTCCCAGGGTTGTGACACTCACTCTAGAGACAGCTTTCACACAGCCCCAATACCAAAGAAGAAACAAGCTGCTCTGTAGGGAACTGGGAGGCTAAGCTGTCATGTTTGACAAGCTAGGTATGTGAAATGCACTCAGTGTGTGTGTGTATATGTGTGTGTGTGCGCACATCTGAGCACTGCACTCAGTGTGTGTGTGTGTGTGTGTGTATTGTGCATCTGAGCACAGAACTCAGTGTGTGTGTGTGTGTGTGTGTGTATGTGTGTGTATGCATGCATCTGAGCACTGCACTCAGTGTGTGTGTGT
>NW_021604830.1:34506-46306 GCF_004785775.1 Grammomys surdaster
GTGTGTGTGTGTGTGTGTGTGTGCGTGCATCTGAGCACTGAACATGGGACCTCATGTCTACTAGGCAAGTGATCTGTCAATCTATTGAATCACTAAATGAGTGGATATTTAATGCATTTTTAACTTCTAAATTTTTCCCATCAGGCAGGTTCATGAGAATATAAAGCCACATGTGACTGTTGCATTCATGCACAAGGTCGAGCCAGTCGATAATTCCAGCATGGCATTCCCCTCAATGAGAAGCTGCAGGCTACTGGTGGCTGCTAAGGGAGGGGAAGTCACTTTTCTTTGGGGCATTAGCTGATTCTAGATTAGCCTCGCCCATGCACATGCAGACAACAGTGCCTGGATGTAATGAGGTAGAAAACCAGAGAACAAGAACATGAGACGGAGTTCTGGGGAGTGGGATGCCATCAAGACTCATATATGCATATATACATACATACATACATACATACATACATACATACATACATACACATACTTACATACATAATGTATGTATATATATCTATATCTTGCATGTGTATGCTTTAAAGTATCACACACAAGTGCATTTATATAGTACATATATGAAATAGTTGAAGATTAAATAAAAATACTTCATTTTTAAAAGAATATAGCCTCATGTAAGTACATAGACAGTGCATAGAACTATCTGTAAAGCTGAGCTATACCACGGCTACGACATGGTAATTCAGTTTGATGGCCATGAGCTCTTTTGTATGTTACTTAAACACATGGATGATAGTTGCACCACAGGACTGTACTGCAGTGGACCGTCCTCCCTCACTGTGAATGCCTTGTCCCTCACCCCGACTGTCTCTGTCCTCAGGGCTGGACATCCACTTCATCCACGTGAAGCCTCCCCAGCTGCCCTCAGGCCGCAACCCAAAGCCCTTGCTGATGGTGCATGGCTGGCCTGGCTCCTTCTATGAGTTTTACAAGATCATCCCATTGCTGACTGACCCCAAGACCCATGGCCTGAGTGACCAGCATGTGTTTGAAGTCATCTGTCCCTCGATTCCTGGCTATGGTTTCTCAGAGGCATCCAGCAAGAAAGGTACAGGGTTCTGAAAGGGGAATACATCCAGACTGTGCTATGTCATCACAGTGCCTGCTAGGGGCAGCAACACCCTGAGCCCTATGCTGTGTGACTCACAGACCCATTGGTGGCAGCAATGCCCTAAGGAACACATAACCAGGCACATTGGCCTTTCTTGGGGGCACCAAAGTTCCTTTTGTCTGGTCTCCTGTGAGGGACTTTCTTCTTAGCCTGGGGAAAGAAAGGTCTGGGGAATTTCCCAGGCTCCTTAGCACTGACCTATGACTCCATGTTCAGTGTTCACTGCACTGGTAAGTTGTCACATGCTGTTGGAGCTCAGTGAAGCGGGCTCTGGAAGCAAGGATGCTGACCCCCACTGGAGCCCCCATTAGAGACTCAAGGACACGTATCTCCAAGTGTTCTTCAGGACACAGAGTCCTGGGTCAGGCTGGCCCTGACTCTGCAATGAGGAGAGGGAAAACAGCAAGCAGCTCAGAGCACCAAAAACATTGCATCCCAAGGACAGCTGAGAAGACAAGCTTATTTCCAACAGATGCTGCTATTGTTTGTCCCATGACATAAAAATGCCTACAGTGGGAGGCTCATCCAAGGGGAGAAAATTCTCCACTGGGAATTCTAGCTGACTGCCTCGACTTCCCTCATTGACTTCTGCTGGATGTTTGCAGGCTCCCTTTGTTCCTTGCTTTCTCAGGGAGGTGCCTCCACTCACGTCTACAGCCTGTTGTAAACTTAGGATTGGATGAGGTTTTGCTATTTTATCTGCTGCTGCTGTACTCAAGAAACTTGTTCAAAGCCCAAAGTACAGCAACCGTAGACCATTCTCCAAACTGTATAGAACAGCCTGTCTGTCCCCTTCACACTCAGGTTTAAATTCAGTGGCCACTCCGAGGATCTTCTACAAGCTGATGTCACGGCTGGGCTTCCAGAAATTCTACATTCAAGGCGGGGACTGGGGGTCCCTCATCTGCACCAACATGGCCCAGATGGTTCCCAAGTGAGTCGGGGAGTCAGACAGGCATGGCGCAGCCTCGCCAGGCTCAGTGGGTGGGAGAATCCACACAAGACACAGGACTGCTTACCCTAGGCCCTCTTCAGCAGTGTCTGAGACTTGGCCAGGTCCCCCAATCCCAGATTCTTGTGGTCCTGGGACAGAGAAAACAGATCTTCCCTCATTGGGTGGGAGAGGGTGTGTTGACCCGTGGGATAGCTGTGAAGGCTGTCTGAAGCAGAGGAAGGGGTCTATAGTAGTCTCTCTGGGACAAGGTCTAGAACATTCTGAAGACAAGAACACTCTAAAACACTTTCCTCTTCCCCAAACACTTCCCTCCAACTCAGTGGATACCCAGAGAGACAGGGGCTGAAGGAGGCTGGCTTGTATTCTTCAGGTCTCTGGCCTCTCCCTTCTTCCTCCATCTCCTCTCACTCCTGTCCTTCATAGCAGCCAAGCTGACCTGTGCCCATTCCTCTGCCCACAGCCACGTGAAAGGCCTGCACTTGAACATGGCCTTCATTTCAAGAAGTCTTTACACCCTGACCCCTCTCCTGGGCCAACGTTTTGGGAGATTTCTTGGCTACACTGAGAAGGATATTGAGCTCTTGTACCCCTATAAGGAGAAGGTTTTCTACAGCATCATGAGGGAGAGTGGCTACATGCACATCCAGGCCACCAAGCCAGATACTGTAGGTAAGCACACCAGGGCAGTGGGGTCCGGAGGGAATCTCACTACCCC
Source organism: Grammomys surdaster (assembly GCF_004785775.1). NCBI lineage: Eukaryota > Metazoa > Chordata > Mammalia > Rodentia > Muridae > Grammomys > Grammomys surdaster. The sequence continues at coordinate 37,303 of NW_021604830.1, forward strand.
TGAGAACACAGCTTACAGCAAGAAACCCCTGACAAGGAAGCAGAAATCTTTGTTTTCTGTACTGAGAAGTGAACCCAGGGCATCACACTGAGTGACAAGTGATCTGTCATTCACCACAGCTACAATCCAATTAGGAGACACAGAGGCTAGGGGAATCCCACAAGTTTTAGATTAGCCTAGTCTACACAGTGAGTCCCAAGCCGTCTTGGTCTACATAGCCAGAGTCTTGACTCAAAATACAACAACAAACAAACAAACAAACACCAAAAACAAACACTAAAAATTTAACTCATAAGGAAATTGATGAGATGATCAAAATATAGTTTGCTCAATGTATTTGGAATATAAATTTGTTTACTCCTGGATACAGAATTCATTAACTCCTACATAATAGCCACATTGGTCTGTAACCCAGATGCTCTGGAGGCTGCAGCAAGAAGATCCAGAACAGCAAGACCTGCCTGTGTGCCTTAGGCTGCTACCAAATCTCAGAGCAAGCAGAGATATTGGGGAGTAGGAGCATATTGGTCTGAGACCTGTTAAATCCCTGTGTGCAGCCATCAGTACAGAAGAACAAAATACCTCTAAAGAATGTAGGCTATCTTAATATCCAAGAATCATTGTATCTTCCTAGTTTTCTAATGTTTAAAGAGTTGTAAAGAAGCTAAAAGGCAAAGCTAGGTGGGACCACTCATAGAACAGTGATTTTCAACCATCCTAATGTTTTATCCTTTAAAAATAGTTCTTCATGTTTTGATCCTCAACCATGAAATAATTTTTGTTGCTATTTCTTAACCGTAATTTTGCTACTGCTTTAAATCATCATGTGAATACCTGATATGCAGGATATCTGATATGTGACCCCTGAGAAAGGCTCATTTGACCCTAAAAATGTGATGACCCACAGTTGAGACTTGCTGCCCTAGAAGATCCAAGGACTGTCAGGTGTTCCCAGCATGGCCCCCCAGTTCACTAAGAGGACACCTGGGAGTCATTTTGCCCACTGTGGAGCCTCCCACAGTCCCCATGGTAGCACCAGGCCCAGAGCAAGGAGAGCTACGGATCATAACAGCAGAATATAAAGTCAGGCTTTCCTTCCAGTTACAAAGCAGATGATTGCTCTATACCTAGAAGTGTGAAAAAATCCAAAATACAACTGATAGAAGTCAGTCTCCAGCTCTCCTGCCTTCCAGCTGCACTCCCCAGAAGAGCTTGCTTTCATTGTCCCTTACACATGTTGTAAACACAGGTCCCCATGTGCCCAGACACAGTTGTTGGCCTCTTTCAGGACCTGTATAGTCAGTCCCCCTGCTCCCCTAACGAGGGGTCCTAGGGCCCTGTGGCCTGTGCTTATCCTTCGGGGACTGAAGCCACACAGCATCGACTCTGGGTTCTTGCTCCTTTAGCGCAACATGACTCTTGTGAGGTTTCTGTACTTTTATCCCAGCCATGATTTTTAATGCTGGTCACGGTAGCCAGAGCCTCACTGATGCTAAACTTCCAGTGACTACCTCTGGACCCTGCTGTTCCAGTGACTGCAATTGTATTGTAACTCATGGTATATTAATATTTATTTGTAACTATCAGTTTTACACCAAGATAGAGCCCATATGGTCTGTGAATCCTATGAGATTATAGGGAACACTGATCTCCACTTGCTGGATGAGGCTCTCAGGCCAGGGCTCCAGATGTAGGGCACACAGCTGTACCTGTTGGCCCTCTGTGGCACCCACATACCTTTCTCCTGGAGTCACATACTCTCTGGGGCCAGGCTTGACTCCCTCCCTTGCTCGTCCCCATCCAGGCTGTGCTCTGAATGACTCTCCCGTGGGCCTGGCTGCCTACATCTTAGAAAAGTTCTCCACCTGGACCAAGTCAGAATACCGGGAACTGGAGGATGGAGGCCTGGAGAGGTGAGGCCCCACCACCCCGCTGTCAGACTTGTTGCCCAGGCTCTGCCTCTGTCCTCTCACATTCTGTCCCTGTCTCCAGGCACCCGATGGAGGGAGCCAGCAAGCTTCTTCAGTGCATGGCTTTTACACCTCCTACTCTGGAGCCTTGTAGGGGATAAGGAGGTAGACACAAGAAAGGGACAGTGACTTGTTCAGTCCCCTCCTTGCTGATGAAAAAAATACATGTGTCGGGAAGTTCCCACAGCAGCAAATACCCTTTACAGCAGAATAGCTGAGCCCTGTCACTCAGGACCTATGCAGCCTGTGAGTTCTGTGGCAAGCAATGGGAAGGGACAGAGCTCTGAGAGTGCATGGGTGTGAAGGTGAACTGCTGTGCTCTCTGACACAATGTTGTGTCACAGGAGCTTAGCCTGGTGCCAAGCTCCTTCTTGGTACTGTCACACTGAGAGGCAGAGACTGCATGGCATCTGAGTCAGGGGTCCATTCAGAGCCTGGATCCACAAAGGCAGAGCTTGGGGAAGATTTTGTATGGAAGACATAGTTCCATGTGGTCTGGTTGATCTGCGGTAGATATCACAGAGAATGTGAATAGCAGCATCAAAGGATGCTGGGAAGTCTTGTTGACTGCAGAGAAGGGACAGAAAAGGACAGAGGGACAGACAGACTAAGAGGACAGAGCCCAATAAGAGCCTCACTCCTACAGATGCAAGCAATAGGAGAAGTTTCAGAGTGCAGGACTGAGAAGGGATAGCAGTAGAGGTGGGGTGGGGAGGGCAGCTGGTAGAAGGGTAACATTAGACCAGACAGTGCAGCCAGCCCAGGGAAGAGGGGCTAACACGGCCAAGGAGGCAGATGGGGTAATTCACTGGCAGATCACAATTCTCGTGGGGCAGAAAACCCTTGACATTCTAGCCCCAAACACAATGGGCATTGATGTCTTCTAGACTAAGATGTTCTCAAAAAGGGTGGCAAGGGAGGTTGGGCTGTGGTAGACCCATGGCCCATCAGAACATATGCAAGGCTGAGACCTTTGGAGGAATCGGCAGCTGGGATTGAATGGCCACCAGGGTTAGGAGGCCACTTGGAGCTCCAGCTTGTCACAGTTAAGACTCAGAAGACCATAGGCCTGATGTCAGTGAATGTCACAGAAGGTATGAGAGCACCTGCAGTGGGCAGGCTAAAGCCAAGCACAATGGCTCTTCTACAGCAAAGACGGCTACCTGGAAGTGCTGGAGCTGTTCTCTGTGGAAGGCCATACCTGTGAGTGGCAGGTATCAGTCTTCAGTCCTTCCCTGGGCTCCCAGCATGTGAGAGCTAGGCATTGTCTGATGTGGGGACCCTGAAGGGGCAGCCCTTTGTTCTTGACAGCCAGAGTTTTCACTGAGCCTGGATTTCCTGTGCGCTTTCCCAGGAAGTTCTCCCTGGAAGATTTGCTGACTAACATCATGATCTACTGGACAACAGGAACCATTGTCTCTTCCCAACGCTTTTACAAGGAAAACTTGGGTCAGGGACTCATGGTCCATAGACATGAGGGGTAAGCCTGGCTGAGCAGGGAGGGGACCCCTGGGGCTGGAGGATGGTTACCATCTGTCCTTTAACTCAGAGAAGGCTTGATGGCAAGGTGAGGAAGATTCTAGACATCCTGAGTATCCACTCCTTCAGGTCGTGGCCTGCTGTCAGGCACTTTGGGATTCAAAGGCCCATATAGAGACCTTCAGGTGAGAGCAAAGCGATAGCCCACCAAGGTAGGCATTAGAGAGTAGTGAAAGCACTTGACATCACGGCTCCATTTGACCCAGCCGAGTCCTCCCCAGGTCTTGAGAGTCTGCTCTGGAAACAGAAAACACAACGCCTCACCTTGTTCCTCTTCTCCACAGGATGAAGGTCTTTGTGCCGACCGGCTTTTCAGCCTTCCCTTCTGAGCTACTGCATGCCCCAGAAAAGTGGGTGAAGGTCAAGTACCCCAAACTCATCTCCTATTCCTACATGGAACGTGGGGGCCACTTTGCTGCCTTTGAAGAGCCCAAGCTTCTGGCCCAGGACATCCGCAAGTTTGTGTCCCTGGCTGAGCTGCAGTCATGACACTAGATACCAATTAGCAGCAGCCCTGATTTCTCCTGAGTCACACTTATAGAAGATGACCTTTTTCTGAGGAATAAGTTTGTCCCCTGATCATACTGGGGGACCCAGTCTTAACCCCACCAAGTCACCTCTTACCCTCCCCATATGTTCACCCCACTGTATAGCTGTGTTAAGCTACTTGGCTTTAATGATAAATGGATTTATTTCTGAGAGTGTATGGTTCAAATGCCACGTGTTTCTTCAATACCCACATGGGCCTTCCATTCTAAGAGAATTGCCATGGGCTCCCCCTCCCCTGTCTTGGAGAGTCCTGCTGGGCCCTCTGAACTTGGCCCTGCTGCCTAGGGCAGAGGGAAAGTTAGGTGCCACCAGCAGTCAAGGCCATGCTGCACTAGGCAGCCTCAGTGACTACTGGCACCTCTTGAGCCTCTCACGGCCCACAGGACACTGTGAGCAGAGGTTGTATGGCTGGCAACTGTCTGTGAGAAAGGCCAAAGTATCCCAGGCCCAGCCATGTCTCCAAAAGAGCCCAGAGTGGTCTGCAAACTGTTTGGTCCCATGGTGCTCAGATGAGGTAGAAGGAAGGATCCCCCGTGCTTGGCTCTGTTCCACCTCATCAGAGCCTCTTTCTCTACCCCAGAAGACCTCCCTGTCATGATCCTATGCCTTATGCATTCCCAACGGGCAGCATTGAGAATACTGTCAGCCAAATGTGGCTGCCTCACTCCAACTGGGGACAACACAAGGGGCTGCCTGACCTTCTGTAGTTGGCGGTTTCAGGACTGGGGGTCCTCCAACCCCCAACCTGTGCCCCCCACTCTCCACCTCCTCTCTGTCTTCACATCCTTCCAGGAGCCCCATGGCACTGCCCCTCCCACCTTAGAAAGAACAGCCACTTGAGGAGCCTGCTAGGATCCCTAGGAGGGCATAGATATGGGGTCGGACCAGCTGGACCCAGTTGGAACTTTATTTATAGTGTTCTATATCTCTGTTTACTCTGGTGACTTCAAGCCTCCACTCAGATCCAGCCAGAGTTCCGGGTAACATGATATGAAAACCCAGAACAACATATGTAGAGATATGTGTACAGTCCCTAAGTGGGACTGCACTGGGGCTCTGGAACCTACCTGGATTCCCTCTCAGAGCCAACTACTGCAAGATAGCAACAGAGATGCTTCCCTCTGTTCTCAGAGGAAACACATGATGTCCTGGTGCTGCATTCTGGGAGGTTCCCACTTTATATGGGAAACCAGGCTGACTGTGGAGACGAGTGTGTGTCAGCTATACTCCTCCCTGACACAGGCTCATAATGAGGGCTCTCTTGCAGCCCTCTGCTGTTCAAGGCCCTCAAGTGTCCCTGGATAATGATGGTCTCTGTGGACTTTCTCATCAGGGTTCTCATGGTGTTGGCAGGGCCTCAGATGTCCTTTAGTAATGATGGTATCTGGAGACCTTCTCATCAGAGACTTGTTCAAGGACAGACTATTCTAAGAAGAGTCTCTGACCTCAAGCAGATATCAGCTGGAAAGTCCAAGGCTGCTTTCCTGCTCTGGGTAGCCACCATTACTCTTCTGAGGTCCTGAGGCTCAGAGACTCGGTCTCTCCCTATAGTAACATCTGAAGGCTAAAGAAGAGGAGGCCTGGGAAGGATGGGGGTCCTGACATCCCCTGGTGTCTTGTCTGGCACTTCCCTCTGTAGCAAATGCCAAATATGACTGCTGAACTCAGAAGGGTGAGTGTTTGCCACCCCCTTGTGGCTGTCAGAGGACCTCACATGGGCACATGAACAGCAAGTGACAAAGCTTCAGTGACCCACGGAAACTTCTGTTGTGGCTCTACTGAAGGCCCAGTTCTCCAGGCAGTGGATCTGAGAGACGGCCAATAAGGAAGGCACTTCAGCCCAGAGGATGGGCATCCATCCTACAAAGCTGCCCTTTTACCTACAGAGGAGGTCTTTAGATTCCCAACAAATAGATAAATGAAACTGCTGAAGCCTTACCCGCCATTTCCTGCACAATGTGACTGAGTCCTGCACAGTGTGTAGTGCTACACTATCTATGTAAAGCAAGAATTTCTTTTTCTTCTTCATAAGTCTGTGGAACAAAGATTTGATCTTCAAGGGTCTCACTCAGCATTTGGTATCTTTTTCTTCCTTCATATGTCAAAAACATTCACTCTTCACATGATGGAATCTATTTGAAGTCCCTTCTTGGTAGTTCGAATGCCACATGACTCCCACTGGGGGCATCAGTAAGTGGGGTGACATCAACTGGCCCCAAACACAGGCCGCTGGTCTGGTTGACAGTCCTGAGACTGGAGAGGAAGGGGCAGGAAGCTAACCTGGTGCGGTTATACGGGAACAGGCTCACACGGGGCGTGGTAGGCACAAAACTATCTACGGTGGCTGATGTGTGAACACTCAGGAGTTTATTTCTAAAAGGAGATACAAATTTGAAAGAAAGCCAAACTAACCCTATTTCTAGAATACATGATCCTATCTTAAAAGACCCTAAGGGAGGCTAGGAATGTCTCCTCAGTTAATAGCACTGGCTGGTCTTCCAGAAGGACCTGGTTCCCTCCACACAAAAGGAGACAACTGGGTAAAGCTGTCATGGGTCATCCTAACATCCTGAATGCCCTTTCTTTAGGTGGGGCTTCAGCAATGATCTCTTGGCATCTGATGTCTGGCCATTGCAGTTCAGTTTGCTGTCTGAAGGCCAGAGTAGTAACTGCCCTGTGCACACAGCAGATTAGCTGAGTCACTGGGACTGTGCAGTTGTACAAAGTGAGAGGGGTGGGGACTCATGCTCAGTCTGCCCTGCCTCTCCCAGGGCTCTGGATGCTATTGTGTACAGAGCTCTACAGGCCTGCTGCGTCAAGAGGACTCAGGGTGCCAGCACTGAGCCCTGGTGGACAGCAGAGCATGCTGGGATGATTCTGCCCAGAAAAGGGAAAAGGCCTGGCTTGTGTCCCCAAGGAGACAACAGCAGTATGTTGGTCTCTCCCAGCTAAAGGCGGGTAGGGGGCTGATTTTCAAGTTCCCTGGGCAGGTTGGCCATCTCTCCTGCTGCCTCTACTTGCTGTTCTCCTGATGACATCATGCAAAACTGTTCTCATTTGCTTCCAGGACCTGAGAGCTGTGTCTGAAGTGACAGTGGTTGTCTGTGCTGGCTGTGATGCAGGGCCCTGGGGACATAAATGTATAAGAGGTTGTGTCTTCTACTGATTGGTTGTAATAAGGATCTGACAGCCAATGGCTAGGCAGGAAGTACTAGGGCAGAACTTTACAGAGAGGACACAGTGGGGGAGTAGATGGGGGTATTCAGAGAGTGGACATGGAGGGATCAGAATGGATCAGAGCTGAGCAGAGAGGTACGGAGCTAGCAAGAGAGGTGACAGGAGCCGAGAGGGACATAGTCTCACCTTCCGGAAACAGGGTCTGTGATGTTCTCAGTCTCAGGCTGAGTGAACTAAAAGCATCTGCCCTGCAGCCAGGGAGCTTGCCCGCCATGTTCCCACAGTCCCTGCACATACCCAGCCTCCAGTAATAATAGTTACACGACTTCTCTTAGAGTTTACAGCTTAGGCCTTTTGCTGGGGCAGTCTCCCAGCTAGTTCATTTAACCTAAACGGACTATCTAGCCTGTAACTTGCCATGTGGCTAGCTCCTCTGAGGAACCACCACACTGATTTCCAAAGTGGTTGCACCATCTTGCAGTCCCACCAACAATGGAGGAGTGTTCCTCTTTGTCCACAGCATGGAATTCTCCCTCGCCAGCATCTACTATCACCTGAGATTTTAATCTTAGCCATTCTGACTGGTGTAAGATAGAATCTCAGGGTTGTTTTGATTTGCATGTCCCTGATGACTAAGGACACTGAACATTTCTTTAGGTGCTTCTCGGGCCATTCGAGTTTCTTCCGTTGAAAATTCTTTGTTAAGCTCTATACCCCATTTTTTAATAGGGTTATTTGGTTGTCTGGAGTCTAATTTCTTGAGTTCTTTGTATATATTTGATATTAGCCCTCTATCAGATGTAGGATTGGTAAAGATCTTTTCCCAATTTGTTGGTTGTCGTTTTGTCCTATTGACAGTGTCCTTTGCCTTACAGAAACTTTGCAATTTTATGAAGTCCCATTTGTCAATTCTTGATCTTAGAGCATATGCCATTGGTGTTCTGTTCAGGAACTTTTCCCCTGTGCCCAAGTATTCGAGGCTCTTCCCCATCTTCTCTTCTATTAGTTTCAGTGTATCTGGTTTTATGTGGAGGTCCTTTATCCACTTAGACTTGAGCTTTATACAAGGAGATAAGAATGGATCAATTTTCATTCTTCTACATGTTGTCCTCCAGTTGAACCAGCACCATTTGTTGAAAATGCTGTCCTTTTTCCACTGGACAGTTTTAGCTCCTTTGTCAAAGATCAAGTGACCATAGGAGTGAGGGTTCATTTCTGGGTCTTCAATTCTATTCCATTGATCTTCCTGCCTGTCTCTGTACCAATACCAGGTAGTTTTTATCACTATTGCTCTGTAGTACAGCTTGAGGTCAGGGATGGTGATTCCCCCAGAAGTTCTTTTATTGTTGAGAATAGTTTTCGCTATCCTGGGGTTTTTTGTTATTCCATATGAATTTGAGAATTTCCTTTTCTAACTCTGTGAAGAATTGAGTTGGGATTTTAATGGGGATTGCATTGAATCTGTAGATTGCTTTTGGCAAGATGACCATTTTTATTATATTAATCCTGCCAATCCATGAACATGGGAGATCTTTCCATCTTCTGAGATCTTCTTCGATTTCTTTCTTCAGGGACTTGAAGTTCTTGTCGTACAGGTCTTTCACTTGCTTGGTTAGATTCACACCAAGGTATTTCATATTATTTGCAACTATTGTGAAGGTTGTCATTTCCCTAATTTATTTTTCAATCTGTTTATCTTTCATGTAGAGGAAGGCTACTGATTTGTTTGAGTTGATTTTATAACCAGCCACTTTGCTGAAGTTGTTTAT
>NW_021604830.1:46316-106551 GCF_004785775.1 Grammomys surdaster
TTGTTTGAGTTGATTTTATAACCAGCCACTTTGCTGAAGTTGTTTATCAGGTTTAGGAGTTCTCTGGTGGAAGTTTGGGGGTCACTTAAGTATACTATCATATCATCTGCAAATAGCGATATTTTGACTTCTTCCTTTCCTATTTGTATCCCTTTGACTTCTTTTTGCTGTCTAATTGCTCTGGCTAAGACTTCCAGTACTATATTGAATAGGTAGGGGGAGAGTGGGCAGCCTTGTCTAGTCCCTGATCTTAGTGGGATTGCTTCAAGTTTCTCTCCATTTAGCTTGATGTTGGCTACTGGTTTGCTGTAAATTGCTTTTACTATGTTTAGGTAGGGGCCTTGAATTCCTGATCTTTCCAAGACTTTTATCATGAAGGGATGTTGAATTTTGTCAAATGCTTTCTCAGCATCTAGTGAGATGATCATGTGGTTTTTTTCCTTTGAGTTTGTTTATATAGTGGATTACATTGATGGATTTCTGAATATTGAACCATCCCTGCATTCCTGGGATAAAACCTACTTGATCATGATGGATGATTGTTTTGATGTGGTCTTGGATTCGGTTTGCTAGAATTTTATTGAGTATTTTTGCATCGATGTTCATAAGGGAGATTGGTCTGAAGTTCTCTTTCTTTGTCGTGTCTTTGTGGGGTTTGGGTATGAGTGTAATTGTAGCTTCATAGAACGAATTGGGTAGTGTTCCTTCTGTTTCTATTTTGTGGAGTAGTTTGAAGAGAATTGGTATTAGGTCTTCCTTGAAGGTCTGATAAAATTCAGCACTAAAACCATCTGGTCCTGGGCTTTTTTTAGTGGGGAGACTTTTAATGACTGCTGCTATTTCCCTGGGGGTTATGGGACTATTTAGATGGTTTATCTGCCCCTGGTTTAACTTTGGGACCTGGTATCTGTCTAGGAAATTGTCCATTTCATCCAGGTTTTCCAGTTTTGTTGAGTAAAGGCCTTTGTAGTAGGATCTGATGATTTTTTAAATTTCTTCAGTTTCTGTTGTTATGTCTCCTTTTTCAGTTCTGATTTTATTAATTTGGATACTGTCTCTGTGCTCTCTGGTTAATCTGGCTAAGGGTTTATCTATCTTGTTGATTTTCTCAAAGAACCAGCTCCTGGTTTTATTGATATTTTGTATTGTTCTTTCTGTTTCTATTTGGTTGATTTCAGCCCTGAGTTTGATTATTTCCTGCCTTCTACTCCTCCTGGGTGTATTTGCTTCTTTTTGTTCTAGGGCTTTTAGTTGTGCAGTCAACTTGTTAGTGTGTGCTCTTTCCAGTTTCTTTTTGTAGGCACTTAGAGCTATGAGTTTTCCTCTTAGCACTGCCTTCATGGAGTCCCACAAGTTTTGGTATGATGTGTCCTCATTTTCATTGAATTCTAAAAAGTCTTTAATTTCTTTCTTTATTTCTTCCTTGACCAAGTCATCATTGAGTAGAGAGTTGTTCAGTTTCCATGTGCACATGGGTTTTCCATTGGTTTTGTCATTATTAAAGACCAGTCTTATTCCATGGTGATCTGATAAGAGGCAAGGGATTATTTCAATCTTTTTGTATCTGTAGAGGCTTGTTTTGTGACCAATTATATGGTCTATTTTGGAGAAGGTACCATGAGGTGCTGAGAAAAAGGTATATTCTTTTGTTTTAGGATGAAATGTTCTATAGATGTCTGTTAAGTCCATTCGGTTCATAACTTCTGTTAATGTCAAAGTGTCTCGGTTTAGTTTCTGTTTCCATGATCTGTCCATTGCTGAGAGTGGGGTGTTGAAATCCCCCACTATTATTGTGTGAGGTGTATTGTGTGTTTTGAGCTTTAGTAAAGTTTCTTTTATGTATGTAGGTGCCCTTGCATTTGGGGCATAGATGTTCAGAATTGAGAGTTCACCTTGGTAGCTTTTTCCTTTGATGAGTATGAAGTGTCCTTCCTTATCTTTTTTGATTAATTTTGGATGGAAGTCGATTTTATTTGATATTAGAATGGCTACTCCAGCTTGTTTCTTGGGACCATTGGCTTGGAAAATTGTTTTCCACCCTTTTATTCTGAGGTAGTGTCTGTCTTTGTCACTGAGGTGTGTTTCTTGTATGCAGCAAAATTCTGGGTCTTGTTTGTGTATCCAGTCTGCTAGTCTGCGTCTTTTTATTGGGGAATTGAGACCATTGATGTTAAGAGATATTAAGGAAAAATGATTGTGGCTTCCTGTTATTTTTGTTATTAGAGGTAAAGTTATGTTTGTATAGTTATCTTCTTTTGGGGTTGTTGGAAGATTACTTTCTTGCTTTTTCTAGGTTGTAGTTTCCCTCCTTGTGTTGGCGTTTTCCATCAATTATCCTTTGAAGTGCTGGGTTTGTGGGAAGATATTGTGCAAATTTGGTTTTGTCATGGAATATCTTGGTTTCACCATCTATATTGATTGAGAGTTTTGCTGGGTATAGTAATCTGGGCTGGCAATTGTGTTCTCTTAGGGTCTGTATGATGTCCGTCCAGGCTCTTCTGGCTTTTATAGTCTCTGGTGAGAAGTCTGGTGTAATTCTTATAGGTCTGCCTTTATATGTTACTTGACCTTTTTCCCTTACTGCTTTTAGTATTTTTTCTTTGTTTTGTGCATCTGATGTTTTGATTATTATGTGACGGGAGGTATTTCTTTTCTGGTCTAGTCTATTTGGTGTTCTGTAGGCTTCTTGTATGTTTATGGGCATCTTGTTCTTTAGGTTAGGGAAATTTTCCTCAATGATTTTGTTGAAGATATTTACTGGCCCTTTAAGTTGGGAATCTTCATTCTCATCTATACCTATTATCCTTAGGTTTGGTCTTCTCATTGTGTCCTGGATTTCCTGGACGTTTTGAGTTAGGAGTTTTTTGCATTTTGCATTGTCTTTGACAACTGTGTCAATATTTTCCACCGTATCTTCTGCATTTGAGATTCTCTCTTCTATCTCTTGTATTCGGTTGGTGATGTTTACGTTTGTGACTCCTAATCTCTTTCCTAGGTTTTCTATCTCCATGGTTGTCTCCCTTTGAACTTTCTTTATTGTTTCTATTTCTAGTTTCAGATCCTGAATGTTTTTAATTCCTTCTTTGTGTTTTCTTGCATTTCTTTAAGGGATTTCTGTGATTCCTCTTTAAGGGCTTCTATCTGTTTACTTGTACTCTCCTGTATTTCTTTAAGGGAGTTACTTCATTCCTTCTTATAATCCTCTATCATCATCATGAGAAGTGATTTTAATTCTGAATCCTGCTTTTCCGGTGTGATGGGGTGTTCAGGGCTTGCTATATTGGGAGAACTGGGTACTGATGATGCCAAGAAACTTTGGTTTCTGTTGCTTATGTTCTTGTGCTTGCCTTTTGCCATCTGGTTAATACTAGTGTTACCTGCCCTCACTGTGTGAGACTGGAGTCTGTATTTCCAGTTATCTTGCTTGTTGCAGAGCTCCTCAGAGTCCAGATGTCTCTGTAGTCTTATGATCCTAATCTCCTTGGTGTCTGCTGCTCTGAGTGCAGTGGCTCCTCTAGGATGACTCAGGAGTCAGCATCTCCACAGGAGCAGACCAACTCTGTGTCTGCCTCAGCCCAAAGGACCAGGCAGGGGAGGAAGGGAAGTGGAATTCCGGAGGGGCGGGGTTTGGGTAGCTGCTGTGTCCTGACTGTCCCTGGCTCCCAGATGTATCTCTGGGGCTTAGGGAGTGAGATGGAGTTCTTACCGGCTGCTCTGAGTGCAGTGGCTCCTCTAGGATGACTCAGGAGTCAGTATCTCCACAGGACAGGAGCAGACCAACTCTGTGTCTGCCTCAGCCCAAAGGACCAGGCAGGGGAGGAAGGGTGCAACTTTCTTTTCTTAATCCCCTGAAGTGAGGGTCATGTCTGTAGGCATTCCAGGAATGCTGTTCTCACCACCAGACTAATAGTTGTTATCACAGACGAGGGTCCCGGAGACAGACATTCAGGGTACCTTGGTTAAGAAAGGAAACCTCCAGCCTGGCAGGCTGGAGAGGAGCCACTCCCCAGCATCCCCGTGCTGCTGTCTGCAGGGAGCAGAGCTGGCTCCTGGTCCTCTGCAACTCTAGGAAAGTTTCTCACCAAGACTCTGAGCCACAAAGAGCTTACAGCCAGAGGAGGGGAATGTGTGGTAAGTTCAGGTCTCTATTCTCAGGGCATGGCTTCTAAAGATGGCAAGTGTGAGGTCTCAGCGTGGCTGTGGCTCTAGCTCATGGAGGCTGGGCTGACTCTTGAAAGCCACAGCGGTATCCCGTGTATGAGGAGGAGTTGTCTGATCACAGAGGAGCTGGCCATGGAGAGGGCTGAATCTGTGGCAGCAGTACCTCTTAATGGATGGCTGTGAAGAAGAAATGGTGACTTGGGGATGATGATGAGCTTGGGGCAGTCAGTAGGGTCCCTGCTAAACACAGTCAGTTTCCACATGAGAGCTTCCGTACACATCAGGAAGCAGGAACCCAACAGCTAGCCACAGCTCTGCACAAGCCCCAGTGCTGGCCCTCAGTGTACCAATAGATTCAGAAACAGTGCCCACTGGCCCAATTAACAGCTTTAAGGGATGCTTTGTGGAAGTATGCTGGGGCCTCTGTAAACACCCATGAAGAGCCTGACTCACAGGCAAGGGGCTTTCCTGCCTTGGGCTCCCACTGCCTCGAGTGGCCCTGAGCCCATCTTCTTCCCTCCACACTATCTTCCCACTTGTCCTGAATGCACTGAATCCTTCAAACCTGTATACACAGTTATTGTGCTCATTCTTTGCAGAAGTCTTTCTTTGAGGCCGTGGGTGCTGTGTGGAAGCCTCGGGTCAGTCTTTTATGAGAGGTACTGTCAGACTGGAGAGACAACTCAGTGGTTAAGAGCACTGACTGCTCTTCCAGAGGTCCTGAGTTCAGTTCCCAGCAACCACATGGTGGCTCACAACTGTCTGTAATGGGGATCCAATGCTCTCTTCTGGTGTGTCAGAAGACAGTGACAGTGTACTCACATACATGAAATAAGTAAATAAAATTTTAAAAAATTGTTCAATTCAAAATAAATAAATAAATAAATAAATAAATAAATAAATAAATATCGCTACTGTCAAGCAACCACAGAAGGATCTTTGTGTTTTCTGGTTCAGCTGAGACAGGGAACATGGCTTTTATTCTGCCTTTGTTGAAATCTTTCTGACAGGAAGGTCCATCATTCAGAATATCCATCTACTCTTTGGTGTAAGAACACCTGAGACCTTACCTTTCCAGATTAACCATGAGAAAGCCAACCCCAGATCTAGACAGTGTCTGCCCAGGAGTGCCCACTAGTGGCTAAACGGTGTAAAAGAAGGACTTAGGCTTGGTTTCAGGGTGGTTTTGTGTGTGTGTGTGTGTGTGTGTGTGTGTGTGTGTGTGTGTGCTGTTCTTCCAGCATGCAATTTGTCCTCCTAAGAAGCTCTCATGTTCCTTCAGTGGGGTACAGGGTACCCCAACACAGAAACTGGGCAACAGAAGATAAAGTGAACAAAATAAGAACTTATCAGAACAAGGAGTGATAATGGTCCCGTGGATAAACTCCACCTAAAACCAAGCAGACGCTGCTCCAAGTACTGGCAGCTGAAGAAACCTCTCGAGATACACAGGTTACTCAGACACCAGGGATTGGCGGCTAAATAGGAGACAGGGAGGACACTGGTCCTCAGTTACCTTAGCACTGACATCACCCAGAGAAAGCAAAGCCACAGAGCCTGACTGGCTGGCGCTGGCTCCCATGTGTTAGTAGGTAAAGCCTGATGCAGAGAAAGGAAGAGAGGAATCCCTGACTCTCCTCTAACTTCTTGGGTCCCCTAATAGCCAAACTGAGGCAGAATCCAGAGAGCAGAGAGTGTGAGGAACAGCCTGCAGGGCCTGCACCTTTGCTGTTGGGAATAGAAAAGCCATGCGGCATGAAGTTGGAAGTGGTTAGATGGCAAGTGGGTGTGGTCTAGTGCAAATGGCCAAGGGTGGTGTGAAATAAAGGGTCCCCTTTTTACTAACCAGGCACTAAAACAAAGCACAATGAGATACAATTCCAGGTACTCTGGCTTCCAGAGTGGAGATGAGCCCAGTTCTATGCATCCATTCTGCAGTGAGGTAACCATATTGTATAAATTTTTTTTTAATAAAACTATTAAAATAACCATGTACACCCTCTAGAGCAGTGGTTCTCAGCCTTCCTAACACTGCAACCCTTTAATACAGTTCCTCATGTTGTGGTGACACCCAACCATAATTATTTTTGTTACTATATAACTATAATTCTGCTACTGTTATAAATTGTAATGTAAAATATCTGAAATGCAAGATATCATCTGCAACCCCTAACGAGGTTGTGGCCCACAGATTGAGAACTGCTGTTCTAGAGACTGTTCCAGGGACATACAGTGTATGAAGAAAATATGGACTCAAGAGAATCTGAGTTTTGGCAGGAAGAAAAGTGCCCACAGCACCCACGCTATGGCCTGTTCTTTTCTTTCTTCCAGCTCAGCATGAAGGCATTGCATCCCAGACAGGCAAACCCAAGACACAGGTAGGTTCCCTGTCCCCAGATCCCAGTCTAGGTCTTCAGTGTTACCTTTCAGAGGCAGGTTGCCAGCATTTCTTACCCCTTCCACCTCCTCTATTACTAAAAGGCTAAGTTCCTACATCGTGAAGCCAAGCAGCCTAAGAGTCTCTCATTGCCCTGTCTTTGACAAAGTAGAGGGTCTGTCTATGCTAGCTGTGGTAGGCTGAGAACTGGCACAACCCTCCCCTTACTGTAGGAGAGATGCAAGCCCCCACGGCAGTCATGAAGAAGGCCAGCTTGGAAGAGCACAAGAGCTGCTTCTACTAAGAACTTAGTCAGCTCAGCTCTTGTGCTCCCGGTAATTCTGAGGATGGCTTCACAGCCAAGATCCAAGGACCGATAGGCTGATTACATAGTTTCAAGGCACATCAGCTGCGATACAAAGACTATGGCCTGCTAGGCCCAAGCCCTGGAGAAGTGAGACCCAGTGGAAAAGGACCAAGATGGGGCCACAAACTTAACAACTTCAGGCACCGAGATCCAGACAGAATCTACATGGAGATAATAGAGTGGCTAGCAAACTTTAGAACAAATACTGCTAAATTTATAAACAAAACCTGACCATATTAATTAAGTCGAGGAAGCAGAAGAACTTAGCCACGTACATTTTTAGGTACTTTTCCTAGGGAAAGACCTGTCCATGACTCTTCTGTAGCACAACCAGACACAGTATAGATATTTATCAGTAGGTGAGGGTAAACAAACTCCACAGGATGGAATCTTGCTACGATAACCTGTATATACCTGTGGGAAGCTCAAAAACAAGGTCAAAAATAATAAGCCTTGCTCAAGAGAATGTAGGCAGTCTGCTCCCGACCAAACGATTGTGCAAAGGGGCAAGTCCAACCGTGGAGGAGAAAGTGGGTCACCAGTTGTCTTCGTCCTGGGTGTGTTTGAGTAATATAATAGAAGTTAAAGAAAACATTCTTTACCCTGACTGTGAGGAAGACATGTATATAGACTCATCATGGATGAAGAATATACTAAATATATGCATGTCATTTTGTATTTTATTCCTCAGTTGTATTAGGAACATGTTGAAAACATAGTCATCAATCTCCTAAAAGTGTATAGTTTCTCCATCTCTTAGTCACTGCTGTTGAAACTGCATACTGTTTAGTATAATTTATGAGTCTTTTCTTTTGCTAATTGTTGAAGCTTACCCACCTAGCATGGCTGCAGCCATTTCGTTCCGTGCCTGTCAGCTATTTCATATATTTCATATATTGCCTGCCAATCATTGATGCAGAAAAATGATTTGACCCAGAGCAGGGTCATCTGACCATAGTCCCTGCTATGGTCTGTATGTTATGAGGGTTGTTAATCTTAAGAAATCCCACAACTATAAGCTTCATGTAGGATCCATCAAATTAGAGGTCAATATGAACTGTTCTGTCTAAATTGGCTTGAGCCAGGGCTGACCACTAGGCAGCACTTCCAGCACCTGCGTATGAGCTCATCGTGGTTTTTGGAGTTTTAGCCTTTAGAAGCTGGCCCTGAGAAATGTTCAGCATACAGCTTTAAGCTGTTGCTCTGGCCAATCAGTCTTGGTGTGTGCATTCAACAAACCATCCCTGTTTAACTAAGATTGGTGACCCAGTGATTGGTAGGGTGACTCCTGGACCCAAACATAAATGTCTTTACCCATTAAAGTTACTGTAAAAATGCCACATAAATTCATCTCTGTCAGTTCTGGCAGACAGGAAGTACAAGGTCAAGGGAGCTGCAGCCTTGGTATCTATGGAGACTGGACCCTGCTTCACAGGCACGCCTGGTCAGTACAGCTCCCCCGCTCACAAGCACAGGACTCCTTCTGACCTGAGGAAAACTCAGACTTTTTTGTAGAGTCTAGGCTCCAAATGTGGCCTGGTGTGGAGGGGGATTTCTGAGTTCCCTTCTCTTATACAACATTGTAAATATCCCATTTCAGAGACTAAGTTTCAGCCTATGAGCTTTAGTAGGCACACATGTCCGGTGTTCAGTGGTTCAATATTTGAATAGATAATATTTTTCATCACTGAAAAATAGCAAACAATGTAGGGGCTGGCAGTGGGGCTTACTCATACAAGTATACAAGGCTGGCTAACACATAACCTATAGCACAGGGGGTAGGGGTGGGGGTGGGGCTGGGAATAAGCAAAGGGGTTTGTGGGAATAAGCTGATAAGAACTCACCACATCATCTGGCTGGTTCTTCCTTCACTACTGTCCCTGGGGAAAGAAAAACACCATGTCACTGCTAAGATTGTGTGTGACTGCTTGTACTATATTTATTTGTAATCATGCCAAAACCTAGAAATGCAACAAATATCTGTCAATAGATAAGACAGTCTGTAGTGCAGAGCCATATGATAGAATACTGCTTGGTAACAGTAACATTCTGATCTGCGTAGTGCTGCGTTTTCTGTAACCAAATCTTGCCACATTGGATGATCATGATAACAGCCACAAAAAAAAAAAGAAAGAAAGAAAAGAAAGAAAGAAAGACAATAAAAGACTTGACAGGAATGCACGACCTTGTACTTATAATCTTCTCAAGATAACATTGACGTAGATCTGTGACAGATCTTGGTTGTCAACTTGACTACATCTGGAACTAACTAAAACCCAAGGGGCTGGGTGCACCTGTGACGACTTTTCTTTGGGGCGAGTGTTATTTGTTTGTTTGGTGGTGGTGATGGGGTTTTTATTCTCTTGTTTGTTTTGAGACAGGGTTTCTCTGTGTAGCCCTGGCTGTCCTGGAACTCCCTCTATAGATCAAGCTGACCTCAGCCTCTGCCTCCGCCTCTTCCTCCCTGGTGCAGAGAGTAAAGGTGTGTGCCACCATCTCTGGCTTGGTTGTTGTTATTATTGTTGTTGTTGAGATAAACCCTCATTACGGAGCCCTAGCTGATCTGGAAGTTACTGCACAAAACTGACTGGACTTGGACTCAGAGTTCTGCCTGCCTCTGCCTCCACAGTGTTGGGATAGAGGGACTTTTTTTTTTTCTTAATGAAATCATTTGAAGTAGAAAGATCCACTTTTAATAAGGATCTTTTGAGGTGGAAATCTGGGACACGCCTTCTGCTGGCAGCCTACATAGTAGACATGGAGAAGAAACTCTTTTGCTTCTTGCTTTCACCCCTGATAGCCAGCCCCATCCCTTCACTGGCATTAAATCCTCCTTCTTCAGGATTCCAGCATATATTGAAGACCAGCTGAGACATCCACCTTCTTTGACTGAACAAATATTAGATTATTAGGCCTTCTATCAGCATAGACAATCACTGTTGGAACAGTGAGATCACATTCTGTAAAGCATTCTACTAAATCTCCTTTGTACATAAACACACACACACCCTACATTGGCTCTGTTCCTCTAGAGAACCCTAAATAATAAAGTACTCATTTTTAGTGTACAGAATTTGCATGTGTATTTATATTGGTGTTGAGTATTGTCCCTGGACACTACAGTACCCCGAGCCACAGTTCTGTGCTATTTTAGTTACATTTGACCACATTAGCATTTCTGTCACCACCACAATCAAGGCTGGAAACCTCACATCGTGTTAGAGTTTTGCTTAGAACAACCGTTCCTCCTTGCATAGCTCAACTGAAAAATAAAATGTCTGGTTTTAGATATTGTGTGAGTTGGGGGGTATCTTTATCCATATATGAGCAAAAGGACACCAGCACAGTATTTTGTCCTTTCTTTTTTTATACCAAAATGCCAGCATGCTATAATATTGCTTTCACATTGTTATTTCCTTTAGTGGCTAGCCTGGGATGTGTGGGAAGACCTTTCCTCAAAGAAACAAAGAGCAAAGTCCTTTCTCATCCAGTAGCTCTCCAGTATTCTACAGCAGGGACACATCACACTTAGTTTGGCATTAGCTTCTGTTCCTTTTCTCCCCTCTCCCTTTCCCATGCCTCAACCCGACAAACTCCTTCACTGTTCCTTTTGTGTTCCTGTGACATGGGTTCCATCATTCCCTCATCTCCCTTCCCTCCACTACTCACTTAAAACTTGGCCTCTTACGGTGCCCTATGTAGTTTCAAGACCTATGCCTGCTGTCACGGACCACTCTAGTCTGATATGGGGGTCCCTGGGATGAGGGTCTTTGCAGGCTAGCTGGGTAAGGGGCAGTGACAAACAGAAACAAACACAGAGGCAGTTTGAATCTGAGTGTATTTTTTAGTTCTCAAGCAAGAGTTCTTTTATTTTTTTCCTTTTGGTTTTTCGAGACAGGGTTTCTCTGTGAAGTCCTGGCTGTCCTGGAACTCACTCTGTAGACCAGGCTGGTCTCGAACTCAGAAATCTGCCTGTCTCTGCCTCCCAAGTGCTGGGATTAAAGGCATGTGCCACCACTGCCCGGCTTCAAGCAAGGGTTCTTATACATAGAAAAAACAAATATTACAGCTCCTAGGAGATGTGTACAGGAAAGCAATCATCAAAGCCCAAGAATCATCCAAGCATACCAACTCTAAAAAGATATATTCAATAAATCACAAATAGAACAGGTAACATCATTATTATTATTTAACACAATAAAAATCATTAAGTATTATAACTTTAAAAGGATGTATTCAGAGGGGCAATCATCTAAGACTAGTGCCAGATCTCCAAGAGTAGGTTAATTAATTTTTATAATCAACTATTATTTAACATCTTAATACCTGATTTTTTATAAATCTTCACTGCACAAATTTAAATTATTTTAATTATTTTTATTTAAGACTTTCTTTACCATATACCAAAACCCTCCTCTAATGACACACATGTGGCCATATGAAATTTTATTTTTGGGAAAGTTTTATTTATCATAATATTATTATGTAGCTTTGTTTTTAAAAAATTATCACATGTTCTTTCTTCCTTCCTTTCTTTTTCAAAGATTTATTTATTTTATTGTGAGTACACTGTAGCTGTCTTGTGACACACCAGAAGAGGGCATCAGATCACATTACAGATGGTTGTGAGCCACCATGTGGTTGCTGGTAATTGAACTCAGGACCTCTGGAAGAGCAGTCAGTGCTCTTAAGCACTGAGCCATCTCTCCAGCCCCCAGTTCTCTCTCTCCCTCTCTCTCTCTCTCCCTCTCTCTCTCTCTCTCTCTCTCTCTCTCCAGTAAATGTCAGTTTCTCTGGAGGCAAGGTCATGTTACTGAACCCATCTCAACAGATGATTTTTTTACCCATTTTCTTTGCTTAAGATCTTGGCCTAAGCTATCAGGAACATGTTGTAAATAAGAAAAGGAATAAGAGAAACTAAAACGGATAAGTTGTCATGAGAGCTGTGGCTCAATGTTCTGTTTCTGGCAAGAGTTCCACAACCGGTCCCAGGAGGCCTCCTTCTTTTAAAGTTTTCGCCTCAGTCTGTAAAACTTGTCACACAGATTTTACTGGGGGTGGTGTGACAGCCTGCACTACCCCAAACATTTGCATATATGACAACTAAAATCTAGGGAGTCAAGGGAGCGGCTCAGTGGGTAAGATGAGCTCGGTGAGTTTGCATATATTACAATTAAAATCTAGGAGCCCAGGGAAGTGGTTCTGTGGGTAAGATGAACTCAGTGAGTTTGGATACACAACACCCACAGGCGTGGTTTCCTGTGTTGAAATCAATCCCAGCACTAGAGGTCAGGGAGATACGCACAAATCAGGACTTTTCAGCTAGTCTAGCACACTGGTGCATTCCAGGCTCAGTCAGAGACCTGGTTCAGAAAACCAAGGTGGAGAGTCAAAGGGAAGGACACTGAACACTGAACTCTGAACTCCACAGGCCTGTGCACATATGTTCTCACCAATGAACCAAAATACAATCTAGCATTCACAGGAGGGAAAATGTGGTGATAATGGCCATCCACTTGGGTCAACAGATTATGAGGGGAATGGCTTTGTCAGACAATCCAGACTTCTCTGGCACATCTGACCTCAAAAATGCAGAGAATCAGTCATTACGCCAACCGTATTCACCAGTTCCCTTATAATATTTTAATACAGTTTAGCCATCAGTTTTTACCACCAGGCCATTGACTGTGTTCTCAGTGAATGAAAGTGAAATTAAAGGAGGATGTGGCCATCCCTAAAGTATGGAGATAATGTTTTTATGGTGGATATGAGGGAGAAAGAAGGCAGAGGAAAGGGGCCAGGCTGGGTGTGGTTGGCAGACTAAACCAGACCATGAGGGGAAAGGGGAAGGAGAGCAAGAGAGGAGCCCAGTCTAGGACGAGCCACAGGTGCTGAGTGAGACTCGGCCTGGGTTTGAACCTAACAGTCGGAAAGTGTTCAGATTGTTTCAGAAGTCCCAGTCTGTGGTCACGTAATTCCATGTTTTCTTCCTTTTACTCCTATTATTCCTGTATTATTCCTATATTTTCTTTTTTTTTTTTGTATAAGTAAAAGGAAAGATTTTAACTCTAACACAGAAAAACTATTTGCAGTAATGAAGCTATTATCTGTCAAGCTTCCCACAAAGTCCAACCTGGTTATATTTGGCAGTTTTAGGATTAAGTATTTTGAGTTCAAAATTCTGTAAAGTGTCCATATCAGTCCCATACAAACTCAGCAAGTTGAATGGCCTGAGCAGTTTGTAGTCCAAAGCTGATCTTTGGGTGGTGTGCATCAGCTTAGTAGCAATCGTGGCTAGGAAGAACACAGTAGTTAACCCAGAGGTGTCCACTGTTTGTGCAGAACCTGGTGGCAGAAGAGGCATGGGGCAGTTTTGGCCAGTGGCTGGCGTCGCCACGACCCACGTGTATTTGTTGTTGCAGGACGCCTTCATCTTCTTGGGGACCTCAAGGGTTGGAAACGGCAGAGAATTTAACATTTTAAATGCTATATTCAGCAGATTCAAAAGGTTTGAGTACACAGTCTATTTGGCACATCCGAGGCACACAGACTTTGTTCCTAGTTACCTGCTTCAGACTCAAACCTGAGAACACAGACAGGAAGCTAGATGAAGCTTACTTCTAGAACTAGTTAATATTCTCTATGACTGCTAGTGTCATGATAGAAAGTTTACAAGTACGTAATAATCAGATACAGTTTGTAGATATTAAGAAACTTTTGGAGAGTCAGATGACAACCAAAAGATTGTGGTATTACTGGCAATAAACTAGTCTTTCTCTTTTTTCCCCTGTCCCATATCAGGTGGTTCTTCTGATATGAGACAAAGATTTTGGATTTTCCTTTATCAAGCATGTGTGGGTTTACATAAAGAGAGAGCCACTCTCCAAACCCAAAGCCAGCTTTCATTTTTAATTGAATTGGAATCACATGAAGAGCATTTGGCACTTTTGTCTGTAGAAGGCAACAATATCACTTGGCCAATTTACTCTTTCTCTTGGGACATTTTCTCTTGATGGCCTGACCCTTTTCTTCAGATGGTTTCCAGATTCCTTAGTGGGATGCTTTTGTTCTCCTGGAAAGATAAAACCAAAACCCTGTCCCAACTGCCTGCCTCTGGGGAAGGGGGTGTCCCTTTTTGGCAGGTTATATCTTTCCTAGGGCAAAATGTTGTCAAAAAACAACAAAAATAAGTATTATCTCTCAATTGAAATTAAAAAATATTCTTTTGAAAATTTGAAATAAATATACCTTAGTGGATAAATTGCACCTATATTCTCCTTTGTCTTTATATATAATTTCAAGGATTAAGTGTATTTAATTTTAGATCTAAAGGACTGACTAAGTCCTTGTCCAAAGGGGTGGATTGTACTCTGACCACCTAGCCAACAGGAGAGTTGGAGCATCCTCTGTCCTCCTGACCCAAGAGCATTACTGTGTCCAGCTGTCTTTACTTGAGTCACCAAAACGTACCAGAAACAAGACCAAACTAAGAAAAAGAACTGCGAAGGTACAAAAAAAAAATCTTACCTCCTCATGGAGGGCCAGCTGGCTTGATGGAATTCACTGTCAGTAACTGAGGGATGCTCCAGGGTACCGGGCTTCCCGGCCAATGCACCGAATGTTGGGGTCCAGGAATCGCCCCACAAAACACACGAATACCCATCTCATTCCAACAGAGATGGTTTGTTGAATGCACATGCTAAGACTGATCCATCAGGGTTGTAGGGTGGTGCTGAGTCTACAACCTTGAACATTTTTAGTGTCAGCTTATAAAGGGTAAAACCACAAAAAAAATCACGATGAGCTAGTACACAGGTGCTGGAAGTGCTGCCCGGTGGTCAGCCCTAACTCAAGCCAATTCAGACATAAAAGTTCATATTGACGTCTAATTTAAAGGGTGCTACATAAAACTTTGTGAAAAAAATTTTTTTAAGACTAATAAACCTCATAGAGAATACAACAGGGGATATGGTCACATGACCCTGCTCTGAGTCAAGTTATTTTTCTGTGTCAATGACAGGCAGACATTTTACAATAACAATATGAAATAGCTGGCAGGCATGGAACAAAATGTCTGCAGCCATGCTTGGGCGGAGGGCCGGCTTCCACAGGCAGGGGCAGTGGTACCCATAGACTGCAAGAGGGCGTATCCAAACCTCAGAACCTGGAGGCACAGTCTGCAGAGTCAGCTGACCAGGCATGGCTGGAGACTGGGTGGGGTTGAGCACCTCCTCAAAGGTATTACTCAGCCTGTGAAGAGGATGAGAGCCACAGCCCACAGCTGCCATTGATACTGTCACCTTCACAGAGTTGCACCTGGAGCAGATCCTAGGGCAGGTGTGCACAGCAGCCATGAGGAAAGACGCATCCCTGGAAGATTCTGAGTGGGTCTACACTGATCGGTGGCACAGTGACCGACGTCGGGAGATATTGGGTGAGATTGTGTGTGGGAGGGGTCGGGGGATAAGGTCATGGATGCCTAAGGCTTGGTACTGACACCTCCCCTTTTTCCTCCTCAACTGTCTATCACCAAGACTTGGTAGGAATGGCCCAGGCAAGAAGCCCTCGGGTGGGTCAGAGTACACAGTGTGGAAACCTGGGATGAGGTCTACCTGCCCCTGTGCCGCTCTGGCCTTTCCACTAGGAAGAGTGGGCTGGACCCTGACTCATCTTGCCTCTGTTGGCCTTAGAGCTAAGGGTTCGTTTGGTTGGGCTGTCTCCAGCAATATTCTCCAACCCGAGAGATTCCTCAAGCCATGGATGAGTTGTGATTCAGTGCTTCCTTAAAGGGCTCCAGGCAAAGCACAAAGTCAGGCAGCAGGCATAAGCAAATGCCATGATGCTGAGGGGCCCCAGGGCCACTGGAGCCACACTCATGTGATCCTAAGCAAAAGACAGTACTAGCAGGGTTCAGCATCCTACCGTGTGATTCCAGGTCTTGTTAGAGAAGACAGGTCCTGCTGTGCTCACATCTGCCCTCCTGACAGAATTGAAACTTTAAGTTGCTTATTAAGGACATCCCTTTAAGAGACTTTGGGTTAGCCTGGGGAGAGGGCATCTTTTATTCCAGCAGCCAGGAAGCAGAGCCATGTGGTTCCATGTGAGTTCTAGTCCTGTTTGGTTTACACAGGAGAGCTTGAGTGTGAGATGGGGGAACCCTTGGTTCGTGCGTGTCCTCTCTCTCATGTGGCAAATCACTGACGCATACTTGATATGAGTGACACGTGGTGATCTTATCTATGTTATCAACATGTTGCATAATAAAGGTAATTATTAATAGCTAATAACATGATATCCACCCACATGAAAACTCACTCCCAAACAATGGAATTCAGTGTTCTCATCAATAGTCTGAAAATTAAAGAAACAAGAAGTTGTAGTCGGTTCTTGTCACCTCAGGGAGACTTTCCCCACAAATCTAGCACCATCCTTGAAAGCAGAAAGGACTTTACATTTCTCAATGAAAAGTAAACCATTTTTGAAGAGGAATGAGAGTGTTGCTCAGTGGCCCCTTTCTGAAAACAGAGATGGATGGCCATCGGTGAAAAAGCCAGGGCATTGCTTGAATTACATTGACATGATAGCATATTTCTGAAACTCTGTCACTTTTCTAAGAAGTCCACATCATAAAACTGGCAGACATGCCTGATTTACTGAAAACACTCAAAAATCTCAAAATAAACTACAAAATTTATGTGAAACAAGGTAATAGGATGCCAGAAAAAGAACACAACTGGTTCTTAGCAATGGAAGTTGCAGAAACTACTGTGAGTGAAATGCTTGGCAGATTTTTACGGAAGTGGGGCTGAGAATGTAGCTGGATGGTTGGATGCTCGAACAGCCCACGAGAGGCCACAGCCAGCATTATATTGAATAAGGAAAGAACTCAAAGCACTTGCTCTTCATTTAGGAAGAAGGCAAGGGTGACACTTACTGTTCTCTCTCTCATTACCTCTGTCTGTCTGTCTGTCTGTCTGTCTGTCTGTCTGTCTCTCCTCTCCCGTTCTCTCTCCCCTCACCTTTTCTTCCCCCTTTCTGTTTATCTCCAACATGTCAAGCAGTCACTGTTTATTAACCAGAAATACCCAGGAGACACGTCCTCCGTCCTTCACACAGGCCTGTCTGTTCTCTGTTGCCAGTGTCTCCATCTGCTAGTGAATGTGTGGACTTTTTTTTTTCTTCATTCCACCTCTGGGAGAAGATATTTGGGCCTCAGGAGGTTATTTGCTTCCTTGAATTGTATAGATCCCAGAAATTATATTCTTCATATGGATGATGTCGTACTTCCCAAGAGGTCGAGCAATCAAAGAATTGATTGTCGAGGCAATTCTCTTCTTACTGATTTTGCCCTAACCAGGCTTGTAGATTAGCTCATTTACCATCTTCTGGTTGGAGTACTTCTATGTGTGTTCCCCAATTTCCAGCATGTGGATTGAAGCCTGTTGAATTTAACAAAGGTGTCTGTCATTGAAGACCTACCTGGTAGAAACAGAGAAGCTGCAGAATGCTGTGGAGTTCTGGGCCTCCAGCATTGGTATTCTGAGTTCTGTTGGTTCTGCAGGTATAGAAGTTTCCAGCCATCCTTGCCAACCTCGCCATGCCAATGCCAGTTCTATAGATATAAGACCTGTATTTGTCTTTCACAGATAAGCCTCCTACTTGCCTTTCAAAGTGTCTTTAGGGCAAACTTCTTCCTCAGGGGCTTTATCTTAAACTCTGTAGAGAGATTCCTTTGTGTTTGCCCAAGGGTTTCTGGCACAATAGAAACCTTCTTTTCCTCTGGTGGCCTCCATGGTTCTTGCTGGCAAAGAGGACACTCACTGTTCATGCTGTAAAAGCCTAAGAAGCTTTAGAAAGTGCAAACACGCAGGAGAAAGAGGAGAAACACAAATTCTGTTTGTCCATAGTAGTCTTTATGTAAGAAACCAGACTCCACCCAAAGGCTCTTAGAACTGATAAAACAGGGTCACAGTTAAGAGTGCGCACTGCTGGACTCAGTTCTTAGCACCTAAATCACGTGGCTCAGAATCCCCTGCAACTCCAGCTCCATGGGATCCAGTACCCTCTTCTGGCTTCCATGGGCACCCACACACAACTTCACAGACAAAAACACACAGACACATAAATGACACCAAGATGGTAAGAGAGATAACTGATGTCTTAGACACTGTTCTATTGCTGTGAAGTTGCCCAAGGCAATTCTCAGAGGCAGGTAGGTCTCTGAGTCTGAGGCTAGCCCTGATCTACAGAGAGAGTCATAGGACTGCCAAGGCTACACAAATACACCTTATCTTAAAAAGAAGAAAAAAATTAGATTGCTTAGAATAATCTTTTTTGTTTGTTTGTTTTCGAGACAGGGTTTCTCTGGCTGTCCTGGAACTCACTCTGTCGACCAGGCTGGCCTCAAACTCAGAAATCCACCTGCCTCAGCCTCCCAAGTGCTGGGATTAAAGGCGTGCACCACCACTGCTCGGCTTTAGAATAATCTTTAGTAACAAAGTAATAGACTCTAGGAATGAAAAAAACAATGAAGACATACAAAATGATCTGCATATACCACACTGAAAATTTACTCTCATCAAACTGTACAAAGTCAACTCAAAACGTACTAAATAGCTGAATTTAAGATTTGAAACTGCAAAAAGAAAAAAAAGAAAAAAAAAGATTTGAAACTGCTAGAATAAAACACACTCAAGATATCAGCAATGAGCAGACAGCCCAAAGGCAAATACAAACCAGATTCATGAATGGGCTTCTCCCAATAGTGAATGCTTCTGCAGAGCAAAGGGAACAGTAACAGTGGAGAGACAATGTCCAGAATGGGAGAGAAAACTACAAACCCACAAGTAATCCAAGTGTAAAAGGAGTTAGTAGTCTGAAGAGCCACTTCTCAATAATGAAATACAAATGGCAAAGATGTCTATGAAAAATCCCCCAGCACCCCTAGCCACCATAGAAACGCAAACAGAGAAAAGGCATGCTTGCACCCTGCTATGGGGGCCTGAAACTATACACTTACTATAGGGAACAAAATGGATTTTCTAAAAATTAATTTAAAAAATAGTGGCTTTCCTCCCATACTAATCTCACAATAGAGCTACCACATAGTCCTCCCTCCCACTTCCTGCTATGCTTCCAAAGTGGACACAGTCAGCATGCAAACGAGAAACCTGCACACTCACACATGCGACTTTCACAATAGCTAAGTCGTGGACTTAACTGAAGTGACCATCAATAAACAGCAAGTATAAAGAGACAACGGTGTGTTTCCACAAGAGTGTATTGTTAAAGGTATGACAAATAATAATAAAGCAGCCTTAGAGACATTAGCTCAGTCAATTTGGTGCTTGGGATGCAGGCATGATGACCTGCACTCAGATGCCCAGCTCCCAGATAAAAGCAAGGCATAGTGGCACATAAGAGTAATCCTGGCACGGGGGTAGCAAAGATAGGAAGGGATTTATTAGTGTGTCTTAGAGCTGTGGTCTGAGCATTTCAGCAATGGCTGCCTCCTGACAGAAAGGCCAAAGTTCCAATAGTTATTCAGTTAAAGAGACTGAATGTCTCAGAAGCCACCCTCTGGTGCTGGAGTCCCAGAGACACTCCAGAGAGCTTCAGGTCTTCCCTCTACATTGGAATACCAAACAGGTAGGGCCTAATGCCAGCAAAGGAGTGCCTCAGCAACAGGGTAGATGAACTTGCCAGTGAGAGCGAGGGCAAGCAGGTGAAAGGCAAAAGGCAAAAGCTTGCTTTCTCCGTGTCCTTTTATGTGGGCTGCTGCCAGAACATTTGCCTCAGATTTAGGATGGGTCTTGCACTTCAAACAATCCAACCAAAAGAAATATCCCTTACAGATATGCCGAGCCACTTGCATTTAAGGTAATTCCACAGATAATCAAACTGACAACCAAGATTAACTGAAGGAATATCTGTTTAGACAGTTTTGCATTTTTTTTAAAAAAAGATTTATTTATTTTTGTGAGTATGGAGTAGCTGTCTTCATACACACCAGAAGAGAGCATTGGATCTCATTACAGATGGTTGTGAGCCACCATGTGGTTGCTGGGAATTGAACTCAGGACCTCTGAAAGAGCAATCAGTGCTCTTAACCACTGAGCCGTCTCTCCAGCCCAGCTTTACACTTTTTAAATTGGATTATTACTTATTTGTGTAAGCTCTAAAAATTCCGTGTAAGCTTTAAAAATTTCTATACAGTCTACATAAAGGTCCCTCATCAATAGTCTTTCCTTTTTCAGTGACATTATTTGCAGAAGGAAAGATTTGTTTGCAGTTGAATTTTTCCTTTTATTAAATTGTTGAGTGTCTTAAAAACCACAGAGATCAGGAGGAGTAACTTCAATGTTATCTTTTGAGATTTGGGACTTTATCGTCAGGTCTTTGACACAGTTGCAGGTAATAGCTGTGCATGCTTAAAGGAAGGGGCTTTTACAGCAAGTTCTCTTACCCATCGAGCCATCTCCCCAACTCCTTTAACTATAATTTCTTCAATGTGTTCACTTAAATATACTTGATGATGATAATTATGATTACAATAATCTCCACTTAACGACTCTTGTATTTTCTTTTCTTACAGCAAAGTATCCAGAGATAAAATCCTTGATGAAACCTGACCCTAACCTGATCTGGATCATAACCATGATGCTTCTTGTCCAGTTGGCTTCATTTTACTTAGTCAAAGACTTACAGTGGAAATGGGTCATATTTTGTGCCTACGTGTTTGGTGGCTCTATCAACTACTCACTAGTTATAGGTTCTCATGAGATTTCCCACAATTTCCCCTTTGGCCACCACAGGGCTCTGTGGAACCGCTGGTTTGGAATATTTGCTAACCTCCCTATTGGGGTTCCATTTTCTATTTCCCTTAAGAGATACCACATGGATCATCATCGATACCTTGGAGCTGATGGTATCGATATGGGTATTCCTCATGATCTTGAGGGCTGGTTTTTCTGCACCACTTTCAGGAAGCTTGTCTGGATTGCTTTCCAACCTCTCTTTATTATTTTTCGACCTCTACTTATCAACCCCAAACCAATTTCTTATCTGGAAATCATCAATGCTGTTGTTCAGATCACTTTTGACATTATGGTTTACTATGTGTTGGGAATTAAATCTTTAGTCTATATGCTGGCAGCCTTTGTGCTTGGTCTGGGTTTGCACCCAATTTCTGGCAGTCTTATAGGGGACCATTTCATGTCCTTAAAGGAACAAAAAACATACTCCTATTATGGGCCTCTGAACTTACTCACCTTCAATGTGGGCTATCATAATGAACACCACGACTTCCCGAACATTCCTGGAAAAGATCTGCCCTTGGTAAGTAAAGTATTTGGTAAATATTTTCATTTCTAATAGCTATATAATCCAAATTAATATTTACTTGCTCATTGTTTAATGAGAGTTAGCACATTTTAGTAACCAAAGTTACTCATCAAAATGAAAACCAAAGCATAATAACATCTAATATCTAACAGGCTAGTTTGACCAAGGATACAGTCTTTTTAGATCCTTAAGCTCAGGGGTCAGAAGTATTGGCAGATGTGTAGAATCTGTTATGCAGTAAAATAACTCTGTCTTAGCTACTGTTATATTGCTGTGAAGAGACACCATGACCAAGGCAACTTAGAAAGCATTTAACTGGGGGTCTTGATACAGCTTCATGGGACCAACCCATGATCATCATGGCAGGGAGCGTGGTAGCAGGCAGGGAGGCATGGTGCTGAGTGAGACTGGACCTGGTATATGCTTTTGAAACCTCAAATCCCATCCCCCAGTGACACATTTTCTTAAACACAGCCACACTTCCTAATCCTTCATATGGAGGCCATTTTCATTCAAACATCACAAACAGAATTAGAAAACAAATCCTTCTGTCACATGAGCATCAATCTGAGGTTGAGAAGCTCTTGTCACTGTTAAACTGGTTGGCTTTGCTAAGATGGTGTGCTGGCTTATGAAATACTATTACTACTTTGTGACAATGCAGTACACAATCATGTGGTGCTAGTTGATTTGTCCATGAGATCCATGAAAGCCTGCATAAGTTTTCTGAAAAATGGATAGGCATTTTGCAATGCTATATTATGTTTCTGGCAAGGGCCATCACTTCTCCCTCGCACAGACTTGCATAATGTATTATAGTTCAGTGTTCTGTGCTTTGTAGAATTACACCTTTTGGAAACACATATATTGAGATATTGAGGGATGAAATACCAATGTTAACTTCTCTGGAACTCATGCGTGCCATCTGCAACCTGATTTCAATGGAAGGCTGTGTCTTATGCAGACTGACATTACAGAGGGTAGCTATGTTACTTACAGCTGTTATAGGTACCTGCGTCACACCTTCAAACTGTTGAATGGTGTATGAGAGCTATTTGGTGATTCTTTCAACAATGGGATTTACATTTTCACAGTAAAGTATTTGAGGAAAGAAGCAGGTACCTGTGTGACCACAATCTTGAGCATGTGCAATGTAACACTAGCCTCCAGTGCCTTGGTATCAATCTGCCCTGAATCTCTAGTGTGGCTTTTGTTGACCTCTGCTGTGACTCGGCAGGTGAATTTTTATTTTGTTAATGGTTTTTTTTTGTGTGTGTGTGTGTTTGTGTGAATGCCTGCATGTATGTGTGTGGGTCACATGCATATTAGGCGTTCAAGGAAAGCACAGGAGTATCATATACCTTAGAACTGTGAGCTGCCATGTGGGTGCTGAGAACTGAACTCAGGCCCTCTACAAGAATGGAAGGTGCTATTAACTGCTGAGCCCTCTCTTTAGCCTAGAATTTTTATTCT
This sequence comes from Grammomys surdaster, assembly GCF_004785775.1. Taxonomy (NCBI): domain Eukaryota; kingdom Metazoa; phylum Chordata; class Mammalia; order Rodentia; family Muridae; genus Grammomys; species Grammomys surdaster. The sequence continues at coordinate 69,038 of NW_021604830.1, forward strand.
TTTTTAAGTATGTCTACCCAAGAGACAAAGTTGGTGATATTTTGAACATACAAATTTTCTCAACCTAAGCTACATAGAAAGGTACATGTAATTTTCTGTAGCCCTCTGGATCTGAAACTTTAGTTCAGTGCAGACATCTTGACTTAAGGCCCATGGTACACCCACAAGTCTCTCTTTCTTTATGCTTTCTTCTTTTTCTGAGCTAATCTCACAAACATCTCTAGATTTCACTAGTCTAGATTTTTTTGCTCTTTCTATGGTATATATGTGGGAACTTAATTCTTTGTTTCTTAATAATTTCCTGGTGTTTATCATAGTTAATTATAGTCTCATTTGTGTAGCTATGAAATGATTGCTGATGATGCAATACTAAAATGGGTATTTTGTTTGTTCATTTGCTTGTTTGTGTTTCTAGAGATGAAACTATGGCCTCAGGCATGCTAGGCAACATGGTATCACTGAGCTACACCTCCAACTCTTATGACTTGTAATAGCTTTATTAAAGTGTAACTCATATACAATGCTGGGTATGATGGCATACACTTTCAATTCCAGTACCTGGGAGGCAGAGAGAAGGAGATGGGTCTCCAACTTCAAGGTTAGACTGGTCTACAGAGCTAGTTTCAGGACACCTAGCTACACAGAGAAACTCTGTCTAGAAAAAAACCAAAATACATATATCTGTATCTACACACATTTGTGTGTGTGTGTATGTGTTTGTGTGTGTGTGTGTTGTTTTGTCAGGAGTGTATGTAACTGATACACAAAATTTGAAGTACCAATAATCAATTACAGAGCATTTTTATACAATACAATATCAATTAAAATATTTTCAATTCCAAAGTTTAACATTTTTAATAAGTCAGTTTTATTTAAATTTGCTGTTCACAAAACTCTTGAAATATTTACATTGTGTGTGTGCATGATTCATTGATTGTGTGTATTGGAGGAAGTCAAAGGACAGTTTTCTAGAGTTGGTTCTCTTCTTCCATCATGTGGATTTCTCAGTATTGGATTCAGATCTTCAGGATTGGCAGCAAGTGCCTTTAACTCAGTGATCTCATAGCTCACCCTTAAACAAGCATTTTCATGTTCTTACAACTTTATAAAGTACATAGACATCAAAGATTATGGCAGCCTCTGAATTGTATTGGACAAACTGCTTCTAAATTCTCTAAGATTTATAACCCATACATAATGTTGAGTGTCAGGGGCAGCCTTGCTTATACAGTGAAGGCCTACAATCACCAGTAGGCCTAAGTCAGCCTGCAAACACAAAGTCTTGGTCTCTGTGGAAAAATACTGAAACAGATAGCTATAAGATCTTGTAAACAGGCAGCTTTGGTGGAAATTTACCAGCCTGGATAAGAACTAATAATCATAGACCTTGTAGATAGGTAGCCTTGGTGGATAGTACCAGCTTAGATAAGGAACAAGGCAATCATAGACAGAGTCATAGTGGCCTATTCCCTGAACCCAGCCAATACCCTGTTCTGGAAGATATCTGTACTCCCCCTGAGAATACCTATGCTCCTGCATCATCCCCTTCCCCACATCCTGCCTTTTTGTGTATATAATGCCTGTGTGAAAAAATTAGAATCAGTGGTTTGATCAGCCTATAGACAAGCCACTCATTCTGTGTGTCCCCTGCCCTCCAATTCTCTCTTCCAGCTCTTCTGATCCCATTTCAATGACCCGTGGGACTGGGGCAGTTGAGAATTTGTTCATTTTTTACCATATGTCCTCTTTATGTTTATAATTTGTCATCATTTGCATCATCCAGGTTTCCAGGTTGCTAATATACTTTCAGTCTGAATTAATATCTTAAATGTATTTATTTAACTGTTAATTGATTCTTTGTGAATTTCACATCATGCACCCCAATCTCCCTCATGATCCCATCCCTTGAAATCCACACTCTGCCCTTGCAACCTCCCCCAGAGAAGAAAAAAAAATCATCTCATTCTGGAAGCAATAGTATGTCACAGTGTGTCCCACAGTGTGGGATCCTTTTGCCCACACTTCTTTGCTTGCAAATGTTTATTGCAATGAGTCATTGTTCTACTTTGAGACCTTGTGTTACATTATCAGTGTTGGATCCTTACTTGGACTCCCCTTGGGTATCCTACTGTTGCCCTGTGTCATGAAGGTCCTGCAGATTTGGAACTGAAGGATTGATCACTTCATGTGCTTCAACAGTTCATAGATGTGGTAGATTTGGGGGTGGGCCAACTCAAAGCCCTGGATCTGGGCCTAATTGGTCATCCCACAAGCTCTCCTGCACTCATACAACTAGTGTGAGCTTTTCAGTACTACCCCAGATAGGTTGTCCAATGCTGCAGCAGACAAGCAATAGGGTCAGCTCTACTGTACTGCCCATGTAAGGGCCGGGGCTTGCTCGTGGCAGGACCAGCTCTTCTACTTTCATGACCTTGGGGCTAGATCTCCTGCCTGCCATAGGTGGTTCAGGAGAGGGGGAGCATCTGTCAAGTGGTAGGGCCAGGTGTCCTATACTCACTGGTATCCCTTCCACCACGGTCAGCTCTATTGTGCTGCCCGGTGAGGTGCAGGGTGCACTCCCAAGTGCTGCAGACAGTGAAAGACAGGACTAATTCTCCAGTTCTCATGACCCCAGGGCCATCTCTCCCATCTGCTGCATGTGGCAAGGGGCAGGGGTGGAGGGAGGGCATCTCTCCCTTACCACTGTTAGGCAGACACACATTAATAGCTTTTTGTTCCAGTTGCTGAGTGAACTGACTGCTTCTGGCTTTGCCATGAGTCCAGTATGTAGTATGACAGAGCTGTTAATGTATATGTGATCTGTAGATTGTCTTTATTCATGAAGAACTGCAGTGGTCTGAAGGACCAAGAACAAAGGCATTGCCCTTTAGTTGGTTATTGTCTCTCAATCTGTGTCAGACACTCACCTGTCATCTTGAGGCCTCAGGAAAACTCACTGTGTGTTTTTTTTTTTTTTTATAACTTCCAGGTGAAGAAAATGGCAGGTGAATACTATGACAAACTCCCCCATCACATCTCTTGGGTCAAAGTATTGTATGACTTTGTGACGGATAACACAATTAGTCCCTATTCACGGATGAAGAGGCTTCCAAAGAAGGAAATAGCTTTTAGAGCAAACACTGTCAGAGCCAAAGAAAAATCTGCAAAGATGTTTAATTGCTGATAATGTGGATTTTTTCCTTGTTAAAATTAAGAGCTGTCAGAAGCCATTTAAGAAAGGTTATGGCAATTGAGTTTTCTGGTGATGACCCACTGTTTTTCATGGCTGTAATGGGTGCACTCTGAGATGCAGGGTCCTCAGAAACTTCATCCCAGGGTTGCTTCTTGCTACCAATATGCTCTTCCTGCTACTCTTACCTAGCTGGGCATCTGCCAACCGTATTGGGCAGCTCTCCTGCAGAATCAATATGAAGATGGTACTTTCATGTAGTTACGTTGTGTAGATGAGCTGGTGACTTCATATTCCTGTTTATAGAACTCCTAAGGTGATACAAGTAGTCTCAACCCCCATAGAACAAAGCTGCAAATAGAGCTCTGTAAACCTTCATGTGTCACAGGCTAATTGCATTAGAGAAAGAAAAACAGGCTTGGAATAAATTCCTTCTAGGTTAAGAATGAGGCCACTATCTCGTAACCAAAGGTCATAAACTGGGAATGGGAAATGTATTGTAGGTGCAAGGACAAAGCACAAATAATGGACTGGTATACACAAGACTTCAAAATAATAAAACACAAGGCAGATGATTTGTGTCTTGACAAACACTGTGCTAACTTATGACATAAGAATTATTGCTACAAACTTTTAATGAATGTATGGATCTAGTAACTGATAATGAAGATTTAGTCAGGTGCTAGCCCAATGGAAAGACATATAAAGAATTCTGTTGTAATTCCTTAAGCCTTATTGATCTGTGAACTTATGGAATGTAAAAAATGCTTAGAAAACCATGTGATCAATTATCCTGAGAAAGTATAAAAACTAAGAACAACAATAAAATGGCAGTGCAGCCTACTTCAGCTTCATCCAGTATGCATGTATCTATGTGTGCCTTTCTCTTCCCTTCTCCTCTCTTCTCCTCTCTTCTCCTCTCTTCTCCTCTCTTCTCCTCTCCTCTCCTCTCCTCTCCTCTCCTCTCCTCTCCTCTCCTCTTCTCTTCTTCCCTTCTATTTTCTTGTCTTTGACTCATGAAGAGTTAAGGAACTCCAAGCCTCTGTCCTGGCCATTGAGAGGCCTGAATCAAAGAGAATAGAACCCAGGTAACTAAGTTTCTTTTGACCTGCTGCTAGCAGCAGGAGTTAATTGCTAGAAGCCAGCTGTTTTGGGTCCCAGAATAGCAAGAAAGAGTAAAATCACAAGAAGCCATCACCTTCTGGCCCCAAAGATAGAAAGAGTTAAATTGCCAAAAGTAAACAGCTTTTGGCTCTGATCACCAACTCCATACCCCTTTTCTGCCGTCCTCTGGAAATGGATGACCCCATAGCACTCCTCCCCTCCCCCTGACAAAGAGCAGTGATGCTCAGATGCTGCCCCAGAAGAATTTCACCTCCATAATATCAAGAAGCCTTTCTGGTTTCCAAGCAGCCTGACTCTGTTACAGAGATCAACTGTGTACTTGCTTGTCCAATTACAATCCCAGAGAGAGAGTCTACCTATGTCTGTCATTTTGCAACCATGTCATAAAACCGCCTATTTCTACTATATGATTTTTATCACAAAGTTTTACTTTTATAAAAGCTAGTAACCTAAAGTATTAATCACAATATATCAATATCTATTGCCTTTTTTTGTATTTTTCTTTCTTTATTACATATGGCTACCTGAGTACCAGAGGAAATTTATTTTAAACTTTCCTTTCAAAAAGAGGATTTTTAAGGTCAAGAGGTATGGTGGCACATACCTAGAGGCCCACCCACAGCTACAGGGAGTTTGAAGCCATTAGCTAACACTGAGCTTCCTTTTTTAACCTGTGTAAATTCTTACCTACACCCCAGGAGGGCTGATGACAGGCAGTTGATCTCTAGAGGCTGGTTGTTAGGCTAGCAGTCCTGATTATCTCAAAAGCATCAAACAGTGTTGGGAGCCAACTCCGAGCAGAAAGCTGCTATCATCTTTGCAGCCATCTCAGGCCATATACCCTGACAAGAGACTTGTTTTCAACAGCCCAAAACAACTGAGCACACTCTGATAAACATCTTGTTTGTCCCACATATCTTGTTTTGCTGCTTAGTGCCACCAGCTGCAAGGCACACATGGTCCCCTCACAGCTAGCTAGGTGCACGTGATATCCACACTGCAAGGCACATGTGCCTTCAGCTGTGCTTGTCCACGAGGGCAAGGAACGTGGTAAAGGGTATAAATACCCAGGATTTCCTTCCAATAAACAAGACTTGAAGAGACTTGATCAGACTCCCTATCTTGTCTCCATTCTTCGCGTCTCCGTCCCCACTCTCTCTCTTGCTAGGCCCTGACCTGCGGACCGGAGCAGCAGAACGGGCAGCTACAAAGTGGCGCCTCAACATTGGAGCTCCAGTAAGCAGGGTACAGTGAAGGACACAGCGGGAATTGGAAGCCTGCATCCTCACTCCTGCGCTGGAGACCCTGCTGACTGACTCCGAACAGGCAGCTATAAAGTGGCGCTCAACGTGAGGCGGCAAGAAGGAGAGGCCCAGTGAGGGACATTACTGGAAGAAGGGTCGACTGAAACTTCAGAAGTGAAACAGAGGTGACTGTGGCAGCCGTGTGGAGACCACTTGGTCATAGTAATGATAATGGGGCAGGAAATAAGTCAGCCTGAACTCAACTCTCTGTTTTTGTTTTGTTGTTTGCTGTTTCCATGTGTCAATTGTCTGCTTTTGTTTTGCTCTTTAAATGCTGTCTTTCATGTTCAAAAGAAAAAGAAAAGCGTAGAATCCAAAATAGGACCAAAGGTTGAAGTAATCGATTTGTCAGAGCTAGATTGTGCTGACCTAGAGAAAGAGGCAGCCAAAAATTACGACCCTGAATGGCCCACTTCCCGAAGGCCCCCTCCCTATGCTCCTCCACCTCCAGATGCTCCTGCTCTGGAGATGGCGGTTGTAGACCACAGAAAGGAGTTGCAGGACAAAATTTCTTTTCTTAAACAGCAAATAGAATTAGAGAAAGAGTATCGGGACTTAATTAATCAGTTATAAAAATTAAGGACAGGGAAGATGTCTCAAGAGGGCGAGGCTAATTGTGAAAATCACCCAGGTCCTTGTGTTCCTCAACCCGGAGTCCAAAGGCAGCCCCTGTCCTCTGGTTTTAGTTCAGCCACAGATCAGCCAGAGGAGGGAGAGGCTGAGGTTTTCCCTGTATCAGAGACTAGAGACGCTCAAGAGGTTGCGTGGAGACATCACACAGGGTTTAATTTTCAAATTATTAAAGAATTAAACAATTCGGTGGCACAATATGGTGCCGCTGCTCCCTTTACTCTTGCAATCTTAGAATCTGTTGCAGAGGAGTGGCTGACTCCTGGTGATTGGAATACTCTAGTGAGAGCAGTTCTTAGTGGTGGTGACTATCTTATTTGGAAATCAGAGTATCATGAGAATTGTAAAGAGACAGCTAGGAGAAACATTCAGGCAGGTAATGGTTGGTCCTTTGATGCCTTAGTAGGAGAAGGGCAATTTGCTTCTAGTGATAACCAAATGCAATATGACCCAGGCTTATTCGCTCAAATTCAAAATGCGGCCATGAAGGCTTGGCGCAAACTCCTGGTAAAGGGAGACCCTGGTGCATCTTTGACCTCAGTCAGACAAGGGCCTGATGAACGATTTTCTGATTTTGTTCATCGATTAATGACAACAGCAGGAAGGATTTTTGGTAATGCAGAGGCAGGTGTAGATTATGTGAAACAGCTTGCATATGAAAATGCCAATCCTGCTTGCCAAGCGGCCATTAGACCCTATAGGAAAAAGACAGACCTTACTGGGTATATCAGACTCTGTTCTGACATAGGGCCCTCTTACCAACAGGGCTTAGCTATGGCAGCTGCCATGCAAGGACAATCAGTAAGAGATTTTTTGGCAAGCAGGGACAAAAAGGCTTGTTTTAAATGTGGCAAGCCTGGACACTTTGCAAAAGATTGCAGGGCAGAGAATGAGTTAACCCAGAGACAGCCTAGAAAACAGCCTGGCCTATGCCCACGTTGCAAACGTGGAAGGCATTGGGCTAGTGAATGTAAGTCCAAAACAGATAGAAGCACAAGGAAACACCCTTTCCCATAATCAGGGAAACGGGAACAGGGGCCAGCCCCAGGCCCCGAACCAACACAAGCCAAAACAGGCTTATGGGGCAGTCAGTTTCATACCAGCAAACAACAACCCCTTTCTGAACTTAGTCGAGCAACACCAGGAAGCGCAGGACTGGACCTCAGTTCTGCCACCCACACAGTATTAACCCCAGAAATGGAACCTCAGGCCTTACCCACTGGAGCGTTTGGACCACTCTATCCAAATGTGTTTGGCCTGATAGTGGGAAGAAGCAGTGCTACTATGCAGGGGCTACAAATTTTTCCTGGAGTTATAGACAGTGATTATCAAGGTGAGATTAAGGTAATGACCAAGGCAATAGAGAATATAGTCACTATTCCTACAGGAAGGAGGATAGCTCAACTGTTGTTACTTCCATTGATCCCTACTAATCATAAATACTAAGAGAGGGGATCAAGGCTTTGATTTCTCTGATGTATACTTTGGTTCCTCTGATTCTCAAACGGCAGATGCCACACGCTGGCTGCCAGAGAGACTGATTAAACAAATAGACAACAATAACAAATCCAGGGAGGAGAAATCCCCTGGGAAGCATATTTTTTTCTTTGCAGGAAACATGAAGATGCTTCACTGGAGTGGATCAACCAGCATACCTGACTCGGAAAGTTCTCAGTGCAGAAGAAGACATCACCATCCGCACCTCCAGGGTGGCTCTATTGGACTCTTGGTTCCCTGGTTTATGATTTAGTGGGGTACATTGTTTAGACCCAAGAAAGAACCCATTACCACAGTTGCTACAATTGTTTTTTGGGTTTGAGATTGATTGGGGCAGGAACAGGGATTTCCTTACTTGTTTTGTTAAGATCAAAGTTATGATCAGTTTTGTACTTATACAGATTTAGATTTAGAAAATAGTGCTACAGAATAGAAGAGGCTTATATTTTTTGCTCCTCGAACAGAGGGAGTTGTGTGCTACCCTTAAAAAAGAGTGTTGCTCTGAGGCAGAATGGTTTACATCAACCATTCAGGCATTAAGTCTCTTGTCTCTCGGATTCATGCTGTTCAACAGACTGATGGCTTTCATACGACAACAGACAGATGCTATTCAAATGAAACCCATACAGGTCCGTTATTACAGGCTGGAAGTAGGGGACTCAAAAACCTCTGTCATCAAGACTGACGAGGATTAACCCCTAACTTACACGCTAAGCTGGATAGTCAATGACGGGTAAGAGAACACCTCAAGACCCTTGCCCCGAACTGGGAGGCCTCATCACCCTAAGACAGGAGCTCAACCAATGGCTGTTGGGTATCCAGAGATGGGAAAGGGAGGCTGGGGTCCTTTGTTCCAACCAAAGACAGGCACGGTTTCCATAAGTTTTCCCAGCCTTCCCTTTTGAAAATAAATTTAAAAAGGGGGACCTGTTGGGAGCCGACTCCTAGCCGAAAGCGGCTATCATCTTTGCAGCCATCTCAGGCCATATACCCTGACAAGAGACTTGTTTTCAACAGCCCGAAACAACTGAGCACACTCTGATAAACATCTTGTTTTTCTCACATATCTTGTTTTGCTGTTTAGTGCCACCAGCTGTAAGGTGCACGTGGTCTCCTCACTGCTAGCTAGGTGCATGTGATATCCACGCTGCAAGGCACATGACATAGTGCCTTCAGCTGTGCTTGTCCACGAGGGCAAGGCACCTGGTAAAGGGTAAAGGATTTCCTTCCAATAAACGAGACTTGAGAGACTTGATCAGACTCCCTGTCTTGTCTCCATTCTTCACGTCTCCGTCCCCACTCTCTCTCTTGCTGGGCCCTGACCTGCGGACTGGAGCAGCAGAACGGGCAGCTACAAAGTGGCCCTCAGATCGTGAGGCAGCTCGGCCGGCTACAAAGTGGCGCCTCAACATTGGAGCTCCAGTAAGCAGGGTACAGTGAAGGACACAGCGGGAATTGGAAGCCTGCATCCTCACTCCTGTGCTGGAGACCCTGCTGACTGACCCGAACAGGTTGCTACAAAACAGGCCCTATGCCACAGGGAAATTTGGTACACAGTGAGCAAATGTTTTCAAATTACTATTACACAGTGCAAGTCCTGAAAGGGAGGCACAAGCACTTGACTGTGGGAGATAGAATCCTCTGTAGGGTTGACAAATTTGATGAACTGTCCCAGTGTCACCCCCGAAGCACACTGGACTCCTTTCTGACCTTCTCATGCAGGGAGATTCCTACAATCATTCATCATGTTACATAAAGAACCATTGATTTAATGTTCTCTATCCCCCAAACCCTAGCAAGGGCAGGGCTAATTACTTGAGAGAGTTTCCTTGAAAATTATACAGAATTATACAAAACTAACAGCCAAAGACTGAGGTGATTTTGTATAACCTTTAGGTCAACTAGAGAAAAATGAACATTTAAAAATCATTTATGAGCCGGGCAGTGGTGGCACACGCCTTTAATCCCAGCGCTTGGGAGGCAGAAGCAGGCGGATTTCTGCGTTTGAGGCCAGCCTGGTCTACAGAGTGTGTTCCAGGACAGCCAGAGCTACACAGAGAAACCCTGACTCAAAAAAAAAAAATCATTTATGAAAGACACTCATATGAAACATTCATGTTGTAATCCAAAACACAAACATGTTTATTCTATAGGTTCCTTATCAGACTCTGTGTGGGTCTTTCACCCTCTCCCAGATGGATGCTGAAGGCTCACATAGCTCATGAAACTCACAAGGATCTGAGGAGCCTGGAGAGGCTCAACCAGGGGCTGTAATCCAAACAGTGCTGGAAAGTAGGCTCCAGTAGTGTAGCTGTCTGCAAGATCCACTGACAGTTGTCCTAAGTGGTCACCAATGGTGGGTTGGGCTTTGGGCATTTCAGGTGTCAAGAGTTATCCATGTAAGTAATGCCAGTAAATTCACTGCTTTACCAAGCTAGACACTTACTTGATGTGCCATTGGTACTTCTGTTGGAATGCTACATATAGGCTTCTCAGAAAAACTAACACAACACCAAGCATTGCACAAGGCAGTGAGGATACAAAGTGTGGTCCTAAATAAAGAGTTCTATGCCCTGTCTCTGTGAGACACTATCCCCACAAGGTATCATTTAACGATAAAGCTTTCATGAAATATAGGATACGCGTGTGTCTGGCAAGGGCAGATAGAGGGTGTACATCTGGTCCTCGGCTCTGTCAGACACTACTGCAATGAGCACTGTAAGTCTCTGTCAACCTCATTGTCAAAGGCAAGATTTGACATCTCAGGGTAAACTGAGGCAGGCAGCAAAAAGGGGTATGGCATTGGTGATTAGGGCCCTGGTGATAGCCAATGGAGGGCCCACTGACAGTGACAGACTATTTACAGGGTCAATTTTACTGATGGAACAAAACTTAACTATCTGGGGTTTGTAAGAATGCCCAGAGAGAAACTTTGAACTCTTTTAACTCTTAATTGTGTGGATGTGTACACACACAGACACACAGACACACAGACACACACACACACACACACACACACATATATATATGGTGGATGGGGCAGAGCCCCAACAGCCAAGTTTATTCCTTCTCTCTGGCAATTTATACCTTCTTAGACAAAAGTTCTTTATAAAATTACCTCATAGATAAAATGTTACACAAAAAGAGGAGTTACAAAAGGATGTCCATAGTAAGTTCAAAGCAGTGTTTCATTCTATAAGCTCATTATAAGTTCAAAGCAACAGTTCATATGGCCTTGCTTTATCATAATGTGCAGCAGGGGCTTCATCCTCGGCATTCAGCATGACCTAGAATAAATATTTTTCCTTAATTGTAGCAGGATATTTATTCTGCTACATGGTATTCACAGTGGAGCTCAGTGATCAGGCAGTAGGAGAAGAGGTGGAGCTGGGAAAAGAAGAGAGGAAGGAGAGGGGAGAAAGAGAGGAAGGGGAGGAGAAGGAAGAGGCTATCAACCATGGAGGAAGATGGATGGGTCGAAAGCAGTCCTAGGTAACAAATTCTGTCAAAAGGTTAGCTATTGAGTAACAATTCTAACTGTGTGGGCATCTTGTTATTTGAGCATTTCCAAATATATAAATCCATTGGATAATCTTTAAACATTAAGAGTCTTCATTCTATCGGGTACTGTGAGGATGGCAGACATTGTCTGGGGTTCAGCTGCGCTTTGTGGATGCAGTGTGGGGGATTGGCAGAGCCATCCCCCACGCTGGTGTCTCGTGGGTGCCAGGGCCTGTGCATCTAGCTAGCCAGAGCCGGGGTCAGACCCGAGGAGCAGCAGGAACATGGCGGCTTCCTGGAGACAAGCTGGACTGGGTGCCATTTTCTAAATATCACCCCTACACTTAATCACAAATATGTCCCAAGCCTATTTCTCTTCTTAGTGTAATTTATGAAACCTCCCTGTATTCTTTATTATGCAGCCTTTACTTACTATTCTATGAGGAGGGGGCACATTCTATTCTTGACTCTAACTTTATTACATCGTTACATCTTTCTTTTAAAACAACGAAAACCATCTCCTTAAACTTTCATTCTAAAATTACTTGAATCAAATCATGAATTCTATAATGTCATTAAGTAATCTAAATAGTATTCATTTATGAAAGTTCATCTTCATGTTGATCAGCAGGAAATTTTTCCAATAGGGTGGGCTGCTGCCCAGTAATCATTAGGCTGTGTAACAATGGCAGGGAAGGCATATCAGCAGTGAGAAGCAATCCTGGGATGAAGTCTCCGGGGCTGTGCCTCCAGAGTGCACCCATCGAAGCCATGCAAAACCATGGGCCATCTCCAGGAAACTCACTTGCTTGTTATAGCCTTCCCTAGATGGCTTCTGTCACCTCATGAGATGGCTGTTCTCTCCACATGCTATCATGTGAAGGAACCAATGTTCAACACACAGATGACTAACCTGAACCCTCAGGACAAGGACCCAGGACCCAAACTCAAAACCCAGGTTGGTCAAACCTATATCCTTCTGTTATTCCACCAAATAGCTGACTCAGGAGTTCTGTTTGAACTAAGAAATGTGTCACATTCCCCAACAAAGTATGCCAGGAATCTTTTCTGTCCTGTCCAGCAAGGCATTAAACAGGGGTCTGGGGAGGTCACCTGAAAGAGAAGATGGGGAAACAGACAGACCCAAAAAAAAGTATGGAAGAAGCTAAGAGCACAATGCTGCTATCCAGTCTTCCAGGATGCTCAAGGGGGACATTATCATGAGCCCCTAGACTTTAAAGTCATACAGAGGCTTGCTGAGGGGGTTCATGCCTATGGTACTAGTGCTGCGTTTGTGGTGGCTCAGCTGGAATCGCTCCATAAGTATTGCATGACCCCAAGTGATTGGCAAAATTTATCCCAAGCATGCTTGACTCCTGGTCAGTACCTAGATTGGAACATATATTTTATAGAGATTTCAGCCGAACAGGCCGCTCTTAATGCGGCTAATGGACAGCCTGCATGGGATCAGGACATGCTGCTAGGTCAAGGAAGATTTGCAAATCAAAAATAAATTATCCTCCACAAGTCTATGAGCAGATAAATTTAATGGGCACTAGAGCCAGGAAGGCGCTTCCCAATCGAGGAGAAGTCTTAGGAAATTTGACAAAAATCACTCAAGGGCCAGCAGAGCCCTTCGCAGACTTCATGGCTCACATGGTAGAGGCAGCAGGAAAAATTTTGGAGGATCCTGATGCTGCCATGCCTTTAATAAAGCAGCTTATCTATGAGCAGTGTACCAAAGAGTGTAGGCAGGCAATTAATCCTTATAAGGGAAAAGGACTAGAGGTGTGGATGAAGATCTGCCGGGAGATAGGAGGTCTCCTTTCTAATGCTGGCCTTGCAGCTGCAGTTATGCAGTTGATGCAACAGAGAGGTGGGGCTCGGGCAGGAAGTTGCTTTAAGTGTGGGCAGCAGGAACATTTGAAACGCCAGTGCCCTATGTTGAAAGCTTTGAAGGACCACGCCCTTGGGTGCCTGGCCTATGCCCAAAATGTAAAAAGGATAACCACTGGGCTAATGAATGCAGATCAGTAAAAGATACAAACAGACAACCTTTAGCTGCTGGTAATGGAGGAGCCCGGCCAAAAACCGTGACACGGGGCCCCCAGCCCCAGGGCCCTCAAATATATGGGGCAGTCACAGAGAATGGGGCAACAACAGGGAATTGGCCAAGCCTGAGACCGCCCATGCAATGGAACCACCCAGAAGAGCCACCAAAGGGAGTGCGGGACTTGACCTCTATTCCACCACCAGACTCATATTAACCCCTCAGATGGGACCACAATTAGTAGATACTGATTTTAAAGGTCCATTACCACCCAAGACAGTTGGTCTGCTGATAGGGAGAAGTTCTATTAATATGCAGGGGCTGATAGAACATCCCGGTGTAATAGATCCAGATTATACGGGGAGAGTAAAGATTATGATTTCCTCTCCCTGAGGCATTTCAGCCATATCACCTGGGGATAAATTGGCACAATTATTGATTTTGCCTAGCTGCCATGAGAATTTTCCATCCAAGGAAGTAGAAAGAGGAGATAAAGGGTTTGGATCAACTGGCACTAGTGCTGTATTCTGCTCTTTGAATCTTGAGTCTCGACCCCTTTAACAATTGCTAGTGGAAGGAAAGAAACTTTCAGGCCTCCTGGACACCAGGGCCGATAAAAGTATCATTAGTAAAAAGGATTGGCCGTCCGGTTGGCCTAAACAAAGTTCTGATCAAATGTTGAGAGGACTGGGATACGCCCAGGAACCGGAAATAAGTTCCTGAATGTTGCATTGGCAGGATGAGGAGGGGTGTTCTGGGGTGTTTCAACCTTATGTACTTGAAATGCCTATTTCCCTATGGGGGAGAGATCTCCTGAAGGAGATGGGATTTGTGCTGACCAATGAAGGCATGTATAGCCCCCAAGCACACAAAGTGATGCAAGATTCAGGACATGGATTGGGGAAGTATTCACAAGGACGCAAGATCGCCCTGCCTGTCAAAATTAAGAATGATAAAAGGGGACTGGGGTTTTCCTAGGGGCCACTGGGGAAGCTCTTCCCATTATGTGGATTTCTGAGAAGCCTGTGTGGGTTCCTCAGTGGCCGCTTCCCTCAGAGAAATTACAAGCTGCTCATGCTTTGATTAAAGACCAGATGTTGTTAGGACATTTACAACCATTCACCTCCCCATGGAATACACCTATTTTTGTAATTAAGAAAAAAATCTAAAAAATGGAGCCTTTTACATGATCTAAGGGCAATAAATAAACGAATGATGATTATGGGATCTGTGCAGAGGGGATTACCTCTCCCTTCTACGTTACCTAAACATTGGCCCATTATTGTGGTGGATATTAAGGATTGTTTTTTCTCGATCCCACTGAATGATAAGGATACCAAAAGATTTGCCTTTACTGTACCATCGTTGAATCATGAGCAGCCTGATGCCAGATATGAATGGGTTGTTTTACCCCAAGGCATGTCAAACAGCCCTACTATGTGTCAGCTCTATGTTGATGCAGCCCTAGCAAAAGTAAGGGAGCAGTTTCCTAAGCTTAAATGTTATCACTATACGGATGATTTTCTTTTGTCAGCTCCCTGTGAAGTAATGTTAGAAGAGGCATATCATCTTACCATACAGGAATTGAAAGTTAAAGGTTTGATTATTGCCCCTGAGAAAGTTCAGAAAGGTCAAGTTTTAAATTATTTAGGAGCACAGATTTTTTTCAGAAAAGGTAGCTCCTCAAAAGATTCAGTTTGGAGTAGATAATCTGGCCACCTTAAATGATTTTCAAAAGTTATTAGGTGATATTCAATGGATTCGGCCATATCTTAAGTTATCCAATAAACAGTACAGCCCTTGTATGATATTTTGCCTGGTAATCCGGAATTAACCTCCCCACGTTATTTGACTGAGGATGCCAGAGTGGCTTTAAAATTGGTGGAGCAAGGGATACAGTAAGCCGCCTTGGGCCGTAGGGAGGAATCGCAACCTATTTGGCTGTGTATTTTAGCTACAGAAAAACAACCTACTGTTGTAATATGGCAAGGCGCTCCTTTGCTTTGGATTCATCCAAAAATTTCTCCAGCTAAAACATTAACCTATTATCCTACAGCTTATGTGGTAGCAGGATCTGCTCCTGTTGTTATTAATTTTCCATCCGCATCCCCCCAGGTGGCAGAGTTACAAATTGCAATTCGGGTATTTCAACAATTTTCCTGTTCTTTTAATTTAATTTCAGATTCACAGTATGTGGTAAATATTTTGAAATGTTTAGAAATTACTGGGAAAATAAATTTGAGAAGTATAATTGGAGAATTATTGATGCAGTTACAAAATCTTATTTGGCAAAGAGAATGTCCATTTTCCATTCAACATATTCGTGCCCATACAGGACTGCCAGGACCATTGGCAGAGGGTAATGATTTGGCTGATAAAGCCTCGAGAGCGATTTTTGCTTTCACCACCTTTTCTTCTGAGGAGTGTGGCAGACAATTTCATTCACAATTTCATGTTAATGCCAAGACCCTGGCTACTTGCTTTGCCATTACTAGAGCGCAGGCCAGAGATATTGTAAAAAATTGCTGTTCCTCTGTTCCTATGTTACCTCAGGTATCAGTCGGGGTCAATCCACGAGGGTTGTGCCCTTTGCATATTTGGCAGATGGTTGTTATCCACTTCCCAGAGTTTGGTAAATTAAAATATATTCATGTTTCAGTGGATACTGCCTCAGGTATAATTTTTGCATCCCTGCAAATGGGGGAGAAGGCAAGACATGTCATATCACATTGCTTTGAGGCCTGGAGTGCGTGGGGATTACCATCTGCCCTAAAAACTGATAATGGGCCTGCTTATACTTCTTCTTCTTTAGTGTCCTTTTGTAAAGCCATGGGTGTAAGTCTTTCCCATGGATTGCCTTATAATCCTCAAGGCAAGGAATTTTGAGCATGCTCATCACACATTGAAAGAGTGTCTTCTAAAACAATAGGGGAGAATAGCCCATGGCAGAACCCCAAGAGACCATCTTGCTATAGCTCTTCTTACCTTAAATTTTTTTCAAGTGGATAAGCAAGGTTGGTCTGCCGCTGATTGGCATGTTCAGCCTGATACGACTGACAAAGGTCAGGTGCTTTGGAAGGATGTGCTCACAGGCCAGGGGAATGGCCCCGATCCGGTGTTGGTCTGGGCGAGAGGGTCTGTTTGTGTGTTTCCCCAGACTTGGGATCATCCGGTGTGGATTCCTGAGCGCCTGACGCGAGTGATTCAGACTGCTGTTCAAGATGCTTCTCCACGGGATGCATCCAGTGACCCTTTCTTGCCCATTGCTGTGGCTCCTTTGGATGCGTCTTCCCCTGAATCAGGGTGATGAGTATAGGTGGGGTATTCTATCAGTTTATCCAAAGCCTTGGCCTCTCCATATATTGGCACTGGTCATAATGCCACCTTTTCAGGGTATAATTGGACATATCAAAATCCATCCCAAGTAATGCATAGTAATCCTTTTGATTTGTGGATGATGTGTGGGGCTAATGATAGTTGTACTGATATTTCTGTTATGAGTATGTTATTGGGGGAGGGATGGGTAATGCTAGTTTCAGTTGGAATAGTAGTGATAGTTTTGAAAATTCTGTGGGGTTATTAAGTATTGGTCAAAATGTTAGTTATGGGCCTACACCGGTATGTGTGTAGCCTCCTTTCGTTTTTATATTATATAATGGTAGTTATAATGATAGTTATTTGCAAGGTAGTAATCAAACCTGCTTTTATGCCACCTGTTGGGATGCAAGTAAGTTTTCTCTGACTGTTGTTGCCAGAATGCCTCGTTATATTCCGTGGCCTATTGAAGCCCCTTTGGCCATGACCTTGTTTAGATCAAAGAGACATTTTGGCATTACTGCAGCAATAATTGCAGCTATTGCAGTGTCTGCTACGGCCACCATGGCAGCCATTGTTGCTTTGGCTACAACGGATCAGACAGCAGCCACCCTAAATGATTTGTCTGCAGGAGTTGCAGAGGCATTGGATATTCAATGCCAGGTAAATAGTCAATTGAAAGCAGGCATTCTGCTTCTTAATCAGAGAGTGGATTTGGTACAGGAACAGGTGGATATATTGATGGAATTAGCTCAATTGGGATGCCAGTGGAAATATTCGGGACTTTGTGTGACCTCCATGCCCTTTCAAAATTTTAGCAGAGCAGGTAATTTGTCTAAAGCCCTTTCCCAGTATCTTGTAGGTAATTGGTCAGGTGAATTTGATGCCCTGATGAGAGACCTATCCCAGTCCATCGTGCATATTAATTCTACTCACTTCTGACCGACTACACACTTCAAGCAATGTCTCATCTGAAGGAGTGGGCTTGAATTGGGGTGTGTGTGGCTCTGTGCCTGCTCCTCATCAGTTGCCTAGTGTTCTGGTGAATGTGTAACATGAGAGCTCGACAGGCTAAGAATCAGGCCTTTATGGTGCAAGCATTTGCAGCGGTGGAGATGGGTCAATCTCCTGAAGTGTGGCTCGGCATGCTAGAGAAGTAGTCAGAGATGGGTAAGACTCCTTAGACGTGTTACCAACCTAAGACAGGGACCAAACCAGAGCTCTTTGATTCCCGATGAAGGGAAAGGAGCATTGTCCCAAGGGGCAACCTAACACAGGCATTCTCTCGGCCAAAATTAAATAAAAGGGGGAATTGTGAAGAGCGGGTGCAGCAGCCAGTCCAAAATGGCACCTGACTTCCTCATACACCCTTGGAAAGCCCCGTCCACAGTTAGCACTGTGCAGACTCGCTGCAACGTAAGATCAGACCATCTAACGAGTGCTGCACGGAACCAATCGAGAACGCATTCGTGGCAGAATCTGAGTGGTGCAGGCAGGAGACTTAAGGACCATGGAGAGAGGCTCGGGGGCCATTGGAGAAGAAGACAGGGTTCCTGAATAGACGGCTTTGAGAAGAGCTCCATGTGTTGCCGTTTAATTCTGCGGGTCGGAGTGGGTAGCTACAGTGAGTGTGATAGTAGCCCTGGACTGCTTTCAGAATTCCCTGTCTTTGCAGTAAGGAGAAGCTGGAAGGGAATGAGCAATGCTGTAGGACTGTAGTCAGAGTCCCGTGGTTCCATGGAGGCTCTGGAGTTCCAGGAGCTGGGGAGCAGAGAGTCTGTTTTTCAAAACAGCTGTATAAGATGCAGAATCTTCACACTGAGCTTTGAAGAAGAGAAATAGCCCACCATGCATGGCCCAGATACCAGGGCACACCCCCCCACAAGCGAATGAGGCTCATGTTTTCTTGGGTGAATGTTGATGCGATGGACATCTCTGAGACAATTTCTAGAGATTGTAAGTTGCTATCACAGACTCACACCTTTTTTTTTTATGTTTGCTGCACTATAGAGTAGGTATCAGAGTTCCCCATTCCTTCACTCTGGCAGTAAGAGTTTCTGAAAACATATCCTTCTGTGCCTTTTATCCACGTGTCCCTGATAACAGGGGAGGGGCATGTTTCACATCAACCTGGGAGATTTACATACACTCATACCTATTTAGCCCCAGACTCATTCCTGCTGTGCAGAGCAGCAGGCCCTGCAGGCTGTTGCTAAGGCTCCCCTATCAGCTGGATTCTGGCTGTTTGCCTAATGGGAGACACAGGAGGGAAGATGGAGGGAGAAGCCAAGGACTTACATCCCTCCTTTTCTCCCTCAGGTCCCACTTTCTGTCATTTGGGCTCCGGGTCCTGACTGGGGCCCTCTGCAGCTCTGGTGTAACTAGGTGACATGGTGCTGAAGTCCCACTGTCTCTTATCTGAGGAGGAGGCCTTCCAACTGAGGG
This sequence comes from Grammomys surdaster, assembly GCF_004785775.1. Taxonomy (NCBI): domain Eukaryota; kingdom Metazoa; phylum Chordata; class Mammalia; order Rodentia; family Muridae; genus Grammomys; species Grammomys surdaster. The sequence goes on from NW_021604830.1 coordinate 88,095, forward strand.
ACAGTGTCTCTTCCTTGTGTGCCTTGACTCTGAACCTGGCACTATCTGTGTAACAATAGAATCCTATGTTATCAGGCCTTGAAAGGGCTCGTGTCCTCCTCATTAGACCTTGACTGCAAAGCCACAGTGCTTCTTGTCCTGATAAGTCCTTTGTTTCTTGTTTACTATTCCTCTTTCCTCCTTGTATTTTGGGTCAGAACTCTTCCTTGATCATACATGTTGCAGTCACTTTCTCTTGGTGTGCAGCTTGACTTTCCACTCATGTCTCTGGAGTCTTGTCACAAACAGATCTTAACTGTTCTCTTCTTTGCTCTTGGTTTGTGGTTCCAGGAATGTACCTGCAGCCTCTTCAAGCTAAGCATGCCCTCGACCACTGAGGCGCACACTTAGTGACCAATGTATCTCCATGTGCTTTTTGTCTTTTATTAAGTCTTCCCCTAACTGTAACACGTTCTATGTCTCCTAGGTTTAAAAGCGTCTTAGTCTTACTGTCCACATCTCAGTCGTTGTCTGCCGGAATCGGTGTTGGTGTACAGTGCAGGTGGGTTGGTCTCACAACTTTCTCTTCTTCACTGATCTTACAGTACTACATACTCGTAGGATTTCTTGCTGGACATTGTCTTCTGCTCCTATTATTAGGTTCTTTATGTATTTGTCAATAATATTGTTTCCTCCAGGAAAACTCATCTGCTGCATACCAATGTTATGGTATTTCTAGGCATGGCCCTGAAGAAGTGAGAGTAGAATTTCATTTATAGGACTAATTCCCCCATTTAAAAAAACAAAACAAAACAAAACCCAGGGGAGCTTCCCTGAGGACACAGAGAGAAGATGTCCTGTATGAATTAGGAAGAGTTACCTCACCAGTAAAACTGCCAGTGCCAAGGTCATACAGTTGTCTACCTGTGACTTAGAAGAACATGTCTTTGTTTTCCGGGATCCACCTTGTCTATGATAATTTTTTTTACAGCAGCCTGAGATAGCCATGGTGCTCTATAAATGACATATTAAAAATGTATAAAAACTTACAACTTCCGGCAAGGTCATTTTCCTTCTTCTCTGCAGATATCTTGGTGTTACTTGGTTTTGTTGTTATTCTTCCATGTGAATTGAAAAACCATCTGCACAATTTCCAACAAAATTCTACTTGGAACTTTGTTAGAATCTGTCAGTCAACTAACTGAATGGGGCAACTAACTAACATTTTTATGGGATTTAACCCAGTCTATTAGTATTGTCTGTTTCATGGAGTATGCATGTCTTTAATGTCTGTCTTTTTTATAAAGAGCTAATGCTATTGGCCAGAGTTTGGTGCTGAGCGGTAGACTGCTTGTCACCACCAAGCCCAGCTTCACTCCCTTGTATACTTCCAACCTAACTGTTGACATTTAATCTTAATGGTCTAGCAAACCTTTGGTTAGATTTGTTTCTAGACGCATTTTTTGAGTCTTCATAAGTGTTGTTGTTCCATTTAACTGCAACTTTGAAACAGTCATTGCTGGCATATAAAAACACAGAGTGCTTTTGTACATTACTTTTTCAATCTATCTTACTTTGACAAGTCAGTCCCATCGGATTGTATGAAAAATGATGCTAAAAAAGGAACTGGATTCCATCACATTTGTTGCTGCTGTTGAGATCATGAAACTGTTTCCCCCACAGTCTGCTTTTGGTCTTGAGCTGAGTTGGGAAGCAAAAGGAAAGCAGAAGTGATCATCTGGGTTTTGTAGGATAACCAGACAGCCTAACATCACAGGGTGTTCACCTGCCACATGCCACTTGAGCAGTAGATTAACAATTGGGACCTGAGATGTCTAAATCCACACGCATGAGGACAAACCCACAGAACCCCAAAGTATCCCACAGAACTGAGCGAGCAACTGAGCCACTGGAAGGCATCCCTCTGAAAGAGGGAGGCCCAGAGCCCTGGGAAGGCTGTGTGCTAGAAGAGAAGGTGAAGCAGCTCAGCTGGTAGACACTGAGACTGGACAGCATGTGGACCTAGAAATGCCAGCAGTAAATGGCACAGTAGCCTCCGGTGCCAGCCAGGGACAGCAATGCCAAGGGAGGCCTGAGGGGCAGACCGCTGACAGGCATGGTGGAATATTGGTCTCATATCGGCTCTGCTCTAATTAGACATACTTGTGGGTGTTTTAACTGAAAAATATTGTTATTAGTATAAAAGCACAAGGACAAATCACATATTTATTGGCAAAGAATTACAGACTGGATGCTGGGCCCACTTGATATCCAGAAGAAGATATTATGATCAATGTTTGTTCTAAAGTGAGTAAGGAATGCTTACTATAATTTTCCTCCTGTGAATTAACACTGACAAAGCATCTCACAGGCACGAACCTTTTAAAGTCATTATAAAAGTTCAATTGAAAGATCATTCAAGTCCACGCCTTTAATCCCAGCACTTGGGAGGCAGAGGCAGGCGAATTTCTGAGTTCGAGGCCAGCCTGGTTTACAGAGTGAGTTCCAGGACAGCCAGGGCTGCACAGAGAAACCCTGTCTCACACACACACAAAAAAAAAAAAAGAAAAGAAAGAAAGAAAGAAAGAAAGAAAGAAGGAAAGATCATTCAAATGTCTGCTCGAAAATGAAATGGTAGCTGGGTGTGGTGGCGAGTCCCAGTCCGAGGAAAGGGGATCACAGATGTGACAGCAGCATCACCTAGAGAGGGTCGGTCACCTGTCTCAAGCACATAGCCCAGATCACAGTTAATGAACTAATCAGTTAGAGAAGCAGAGGGAAGGCTTCGTACCTCACCTGACGCTGCCTGCCATGTCAGGAGCTCTGCAGACTTGCCAGGGCCTTCACATGACACTAGCTGTGTCTTCCAGAATGACAGGGTAACTACATCATTGAAACCTCTTGCCAAGACTAATAAGAAAGATAAAAGCTAGATAACAAACTGAGGACATTTCAAATTCTAAAGCATTGGCCCATGCTTTGCTCACATTACTTTTTTCTTCTTACACCACAAAGCTTTTGAAACTGCAAATCTAGATACAGCTAAAGCAGTGGGTCTCTATCATAATCATTCTAGCCCTCAAATTCTTTTCTTAGAATTTCAAACTCTACTTTTTAAAAGGTTACATTTTTATCTGATTTTATTTCTCCTTACCCTTCCATAGAGTCTACATTTACAAATTCTCAATGTAACAGAATGGGAGAGAGTCCAAAACGCTCCCAAGCAGCCAGAAAAGGCCAGCCCAGGACATACACTTGAGCTCTGATATCAAGAGGGAATCAAGAAAACAGTCTAAGCAGGCACCAGTTTGTGTACCAGCAAGCTCCAGGGTTGGCCTGAATCAGGGGTGCTGACAGCAAGTGAAAAACCTAAGCATAGCTGGAGATACAGGGAGGGCAGGGGCTGTGGGAAGCTGTTATTCTTCATGCAGTGTGCAAACTGGAGGACCCAGGGTGAGCACATGCTCCCACCCTACAGACAAGGGTGGGGAGCACTGTGGCTAGGATCTTAAGGTGGGTTGAGCCTTCACAAAGCTTATGGGGAAAACGTAGCTCTGTGGAGAGACCTTGGACATGGTGAAGAAGTACGTTTGTGAGTTTTAAGGAAAGCACACACAAGGAAAATATTCCTGGAAAATTGCTTTAAAATGACTAGTGCCTTGGCAAAGGGGCACACACTGAAATCACAGCACCCTGAGGGTCACTGTTTACATTTAATGGGAAACTATTCCACTGGCATCCTCTCACCCACTTCCTCCTGCACGATGTAGTCCATGCTTGCGTGACTTGTGTATTTATGCATATGCAAGAAAGCATGTACATTTATTGTGTAGCCTACTGTTCATGCCTACTGCTTTACATCTAACACATGATATGCCTTGGGGTCTATTTCATATTAATACATGGAGAACTCTAGTTTGTAGCAGTAGCACAGCATAGCTTCCTATTGTAGCTGTCTTAGTTTAGGGTACTTTTTCCTGGTATTTATCTGGTACTTACCTCTAAAGGAGAAGAACTCTTTTGAGAAACTATAACCATAAAATACTATATCCTCATTAACATTTTAACGGTAACTTCCTGACACCTCCAGTGATTTAAATTAAATGCCAAATCTGTTTTTAAAACTACAAAATCTGTATCCTAATCTTAATATGTCAAACGCACTGAAGGTGGTTGAACATCTTTCAACAGCCTTTCCTTCTTTCAGATCCCTTTTTTTATGTCCCTAGAATTATAATTATTGAAAACCTGGGTCACTGTGGTCACTGCTCTCTACAGACAGCTCAGACTGACAGCACCTCTGTGCTGTGCATTGCCCTCTGTCCTTCCTAGTTTCTATACAGTGGCAATCTGAGCCAGGGGACTCAATGGATTTGGGTCTGTGTGTGTGTGTGGCATGGTGTGGGAGTGTGTAGTTTAGCTAGAGTGTATGGTGTGTCCTGTTATTAGGAAGCACACTGTCTACCTTCTGCCATCCTCGTCTTGGTTTCTTTTCTGGACCCACAGTGGTAGTTAATTTTGAAACACAATGTCCGCTCTTGACATACATCAGAATGACAGATTCTATGTGGTCTTTCTCACAAGCTCTTGTTTGGCTGCTGGCTTTCCAGCACCTGTGTTCTTCTGGGTGCAAGAACCTTTCTGTTTGAGAAGCAGACACAGCGGGCTCTGCTGGTCATTTGCTTTGGAACCTAAACATCTAACCACAATTCAGGGTGCTGAGTGTGTAAAAGCGGGCAGCCTCCTGTCTTGAAAACTTGCAGCCACCTTAGGATCCTCAGTTCCAGGAGGTTCTGGGCAGCAGCCTCTCTACCCTCAGACATTTCTTTCCTTTCCCATTTTGTCCTGAGATGAGGGATAGACAGTAGACACAGGAGCTGGACCCCACGGGTGCTCATGCACTAAGGAACCTCAGACCTAGCTAGCAACAAATTCTTCCTACTCTGGCCCCAGAGCTAGGAGCCAGAAGAGGGTTGGGTGGGGTGAGTGGGAGGAGCAGGCTGGGCTCTGCCCACCTGCTACTCTACTCAACCCAGCACAGGAACCTGCCGACCAGAGCTTGCAGCAGCTTCTACCTCCTTTGCTTTCAAGACGTTGGACTTGGAGCAGAACCCAGAGAGGTCCGCGCAGAGCAATGGGCAGCCATGTTTCTCGGGAAGATTTTGAGTGGGTCTACACGGATGAGCCACATGCGCAGAGGAGACGGGAGATCCTGGGTGAGGTCTTGTGCATATGTTTCAGAGTGTGTAGCCAGTACCTGGAGCCCAGCAGAAAGAGAAGCCCGGTCTGGACTCAGGGTGCTCAGCCTTAGGGATGTATTCACCCCAATCTTCACCCCAATCATCTCTCTCTCTCTCTCTCTCTCTCTCTCTCTCTCTCTCTCTCTCTCTCTCTCTCTCTCTCTCTCTGTCTCTCTCTCTCTCTCTGTCTCTCTCTCTCTCTCTCTCTGTCTCTCTCTCTCTCTCTCTCTGTCTCTCTCTCTCTCTGTCTCTCTCTCTCTCTCTCTCTGTCTCTCTCTCTCTCTCTCTCACACACACACACACACACACACACACACACACACCACCACCACCACCACCACCACCACCAAGATTCACCCGTGTGGTGAAGTGGCACAGGCCAGTCCCTGAGTGTGGGCAATCCCAGCTGAACCTGGTGATCTTCAGCCTGAGAAATCCCAGGCCTTATCCATTAGCTAGAAGATTCCTCAGATGACCACTGGGTAGTGATTTACCTAAATAGGCTGCCACTGGAGTGTGTGGCTCAGGAAGTAGCTCTGGGAAATTCTGGGACCCTTGGAGCCAAGTAAGCATGAAGCAGTGCAGTCTGAAGTCCTCACTGGTGATGGGACTGCAGGGCTTATTAGAGAAGCCAGGTTCTGGTGTGCTTCTTTGTGAATCTCCCACAATCGTGTGACATCGGAAGGGCAGTTCATAGACACTTTTCCTCCTTTATGGTGTTAGCGTGAAGACACTAAAGCACAGATGACCAGCCTAATACTACAACCTGGCTTGTCCTGACAGTTTGTTCACTTAGGGTGTTTATCGCAGGCTAAGCGGGCCTTACAGCTCTAGAGTATACTGGAACGTCTGTGTTTCACAGAGAGCTCTCTCATCTCTCCCAGGCTCCCCTTCATGACCTGCAGGCTTTTGAGCTGGTTGCTTTTCAGTATTGCCTGACTTCTCTCATGGCAGTCTCCCTACTTTTCTGCCTTTTAAAGGTGCAGTGAGAGGGAAGGAGATAAATGCTAGGAGGATGCTAATCTGGGCTGGCAGTCTACACAGAATATGCTTCTAACCAATAAGTTGGTTGCTTAAAACCAATGAAACCTATGGGAAGGGCTTTGAATATGAGGAGCTCCCTCCCTCCAGTGAGACCAAACCCAGGGCTTCACATAGCAGCAGCCTTGGCAACATTTGTCCAAAGAAAAGACAAGGCTCCAAGTTTTATGAGTATCTAAGTTAGAAATGTCTTATGTTAGATGAGTTCACAGCAGTGTGTGTGGCAACCTTTACATTGCATTTTAAGGTAGCCCCATAGAAGACTTTTATCTAATTCTTGGGTTTCTTCCGTCTTCCTGAACAATATTGCAGCTCACTTGTACCTGTTTTATATGAGCTACTATGTGGTACATCTTATCTAAACCTTATCTGCATCTTGCATAAGAACAATGTGATGGCCAACCTTGCAGAAAGTGATGCTCAAATTTAGTTTTCTCTTCAGTAATCAGAAAAATCAATGAAGCAATAAAGTGTGCTTTTTATGCTTTTCTAGCATTGAATCTTTCTGCACAACTTATCACCCATGAACTATCTCCCTTGAAAAGCTAAATGGTGTGATGAAAAATACCCTTTTTACCCCTCAGTGTTCCATTTCTGGAGACATAAAGGAAGGAAGGAAACAGACCATGGGAACCTATTTAAATGACATCATCCAAATGACAGTGTACTTCTGAAATACACGTTGACCTTTGGGGAAGACAGGAGTTCCGACGCTTTCCATCTACATTTAGAGTTAGTGCTAGAAGTCCACTTCATGCTTTATCCCCTTAGGGGTGTCCAAGAGCACAGGAGATGGAGAGAAACTCCACCCAGCTCCCTCCAGATGCGCTTCTGCTCCAGGAATGCACTTCAGCTGAAAGAGTGTGCTGGGGCGAAGGTGCCAAAGAGAGGGTGCTGTGCTTCCCACCGCTGCCTCTGTGAGCCCGTATCTCTGAGAGGTCAGAGAACAAGGCTTCGGCACTTCACCAATGCAGGGGCTGACAGTGCACAGGCCCTTGTCACTGCAGAGTTAGCCTCCACAGTGCCCACTGCCCTACACAGATCTCCAGCTGCACCAAACAAGAAGCTGGACTGTGAGGACTTCATATCCACTGCTGTCTACAACACGCTGCCTGAACTATTTGCATGTCCCCACTGTCAGAACACCCTAGAGGAAAGTGGCTGTCACTGCCTCTGCTATAGGATACATTGGGACAAAGTCATCAGTCACAGCCACAGATGGGATAGGGAGACTATATTGGAATACAGTCAACAGTGCACAACAAACTCCCACTTCAGGCACATCTTCAAAGGAAAATCACTTTCTAAGAAGTCTACACCATAAAACTGGCAGAGATGACTGATCTACCAAACACACTCAAAAATCTCAAAACAAACTACAGAATTTAAGTGAAACAAGGTAATAGGATGCCAGAAAAAGAACAGAACTGGCTTTTAGCAATGGAAGTTGCAGAAACTTCTGTGAGTGAAATGCTTGGCAGAGAATTTATGGAAGTGGGGCTGGGGACGTAGCTGGATGGTTGGATGCTCGAACAGCCCACAAGAGGCCACAGCCAGTATCATACTGAACAAGGAAAGAACTCAAAGCATTTTCTCTGCATTCAGGAAGAAGGCAGGGGTGCCACTTACTGTTCTCTCTCTCATTACCCCCCTCTCTTTCTCTCTCTCCTACCCTGTTCTCTTTCCCCTCACCTTTTCTTCCCCTTTTCTGAATAAGAACCCGAAGCATTTGCTCTGCATTCAGGAAGAAGGCAAGGGTGCCACTTACTGTTCCTACAACGTTTTAGAAGGAGTCAATAGGTGATAGAAGGCAGGAGATACAAATAAGGTGGAAAGTCCAATGTTCTGTCTGCCCATGTGACAGTACAGGTAGAAAAACAGACTCCACACAAACGCTACTGGAACTAGCAAACTCACTAACATGGCGGAACACAACATCAGCATACAAACAGTAGCTTATTTGCTGGTCATGACTGCACACCTGTGTACTTGCTATTTGGGAGGCTGAGGCGGGAGGTTTGCATGAATCCACAAGTCTGAGACCGATCTTGCCAATACAGCAAGAATATATCTTTAAAAATATTTTTTTACTTTTGGGGTTGGAGAGATGGCTCAGAAGTTTAGAGAACATATTGCTCTTGCAGAAACTTCCGATTTGCTTCCTGGCACTGACATGGTGATTCACAAACATTTGTTATTCCAGTGCCAGGGCATCCAACAGTCTCCTCTGACACATACATACATACATACATACATACATACATACATACAGGCAGAACATTCACATACAAAATCTTTTTTTTTCGAGACAGAATTTCTCTGTGTAGCCCTGACTGTCCTAGAATTTGTTTTTGTAAGTGAGGCTGTTTCTGAGATCACAGAGATCTGCCTGCCTCTGCCTCTTGAGTGCTGGAATTAAAGGTGTAAGCTATTATGTCTAGCTTACATAAAATAACTTTTTTTAAACTAAAAATCCCTAGCTTCCCTGTATTGCCCCCCAAAAAATACTTGATGAGAAAGAAAAACACTAAGTCAGTCACCTTCACAATATCTGTAAGTTAAATAGCACAAAATAAATGTTACCAATGAAATAATAGACTTCAACAATGAAAATTCAATAATATTGATGAAAAACTGAAGTAGACACACAAAATCATGGAATTATTTACATATATGACATTGAAATTTGACTCTTATAACATACTAAAAAACTGACTCAAACTGGGTTAGGAGGCACACAATTTTAACCCCAGGCAGGCAGGTTGCTGTGAGTTCCAGACCAGGCAAACTACGTGGAAGAGACCCTGTCAAAACAACAAAATACAATCGCAAAGGCATCAGTGCCTAAATATAAGACCAGAAACAGCTGACAGAAGACACAGGAGAAACTGTTGGGATGCTGACACAGCAATCATTTTCTGGATTGGAGTTAAAAGGCAACAACAATTGAAAATAGGATTTTAACCTTCTGCAGAGGAGAGAAAATAATCAACTGTGCAAGGAGAAAATGTACAGAATGCAAGACATTTGCCAGCTAGTCATGTGCCAGAGCTAATAGTAGAATACATGAGGATTACAACAACAAAACATCCGCTAACCCAAGTTTAAAAGGAGTAAATGATTTCAAGAGACACTTTTCAAAAACAAAACAAACAAAATCCACAAATGACCAGGAAATCGATGAAAAAATTCTTAGTATCCTTAGACATTAGAGAAATGTAACTGAAACTATAGTAATATTCCACTCCAAGTTAAATGACTGTACCTGTTTAACACTGGGGAGGATACAGAGAAAAGAAACATTTACACACTGCTATTGGGGGCATAAACTATATAGTTATTATGAAGAACAGTATGAAGTTTTCTCAAACAATTCTTAAAAGTTCTATTATTCCCCAAAAACACCAAAAATAAGTTTCATATCTATTCATTTCTCCTACTTCCTGCTATGCCTCTAAAATGAACACAAATCGGCATATAAAAGAGACACTGCACATTCTTATGTGTTACGGCGTTCCCAACAGCTAAACTATGGAATTCGCTGAGGTGCTCATCAACAAGCAGGTGGGATAAAGAAAGTGTGAGGCGCACAACAGTGTATCATTAAACTACTGTGGCAATGAAGAACGAAATGAGCTGGAGAAAGATCTCAGAGGTCTGTAAGTGCTTGTCATGCAGGCATGAGGACTCAGCACTGATGTTAAAGCCAGGTGCAGATGCATGTGTCAGCCATTCTGGAACAGGGGTCACAGAGACAGGAGGATCTCTGGGGCTTTTTGGTCAGTAAGCATAGTCAATCAGTGAGCTTCAAATTCAGCTATAGGCTCTGTCTCAAAATACAAGGTGGAGTTGTGGAGAGATGCCTCAGTGGTTAAGAGTACTTTACTGCTCTTACAGAAGACCCAGGCCCTCACATGATGGCTCACAGTCATTGGTAACTCTAGTTCCAGGAGATCTGATGTCCTCTTCTGACATCAATGTACACCATGCACACATGTGGAACATCTATATACATGCAGGCAAAACACTTATATACATAAATAAATCTTTAAAAAGAACCTGTAAAATCTGAGGTGGACAGTGACTAAGGACATTGACCTTTGCACACAGAACCATACACATGCAGTAATTAGTAGATAATGTGGTGAACTAGAGATAATTGTGTTAAATGTAAACGAGACAGAAAGATAAGCACCACAGCTTCTCCTCCACATGCAGAAGCCAGAGGAAGCTGACTTGAAAGTGGAATCACAGTTACTAGAGGTTAGGAAGTGAATGGAGGAAAAGTGGGAAAGGAAAACAGAAGGTTTGATCTGCACGGGCTATATGTGCATGAAAAAAAGCACACTGAAGCTCATTAATATGTATAATTAATATATTTATAAAATGGTAACTTGGGGGCTGGAGACATGGCTCAGTAGTTAAGAGCACTGGCTGTTCTTCCAAAGGACCAAGGTTCAGTTCCCAGTACGCACAAGACAGTTCACAATAGTCTATAACTATTGTTCCAGGGGATCTGACACCCTCATACAGACATACAGATAGGCAAAACTCAGGGCACAAATATATAACTAAACAAAAATAAATACATTATTAAAAATAAATAAAATGGTAATTTAAATAAAAAGATATATAGAATTAGTCTATATCATGCTTTTCCCATTAACAAAGTAAAGACATTGGGCGATATGACCACCCTGGACAACAAAGCACGAGTCCATCTAAAAACAATACTTCAGATCTCTAGGGCTCAGGGTAGGGCTCACTTCTCTTGCATGTGCCAGGATCTATTCCTGGTACACACACTCCAAAGAGATGAAATTTGTATTACATAAACATAAAAGCAAGTTTTATATTTACTTCCCAAAGAACTTTTGACTAAAATAACAAAACTACCTGTCAAAGTTTTAGGCCCTAAGAGATTTTTTCTAATTTGAGCATTCCTGACTTAATTTCTATGTCCTGAGAATCTTTTCTTTCAAGACAAGGTCTCTCTACATATCCCTGAATGTTGAGGAACTCACCTTGTAGCCCAGACTGACCTCACTCTCGGAGATGTCCTACCTCTGCCTCCTGAGTGATGGACGGTGTGCACCACCATGCCCAGACTGAGACTCTTTACATAGTTGTTCATGCTTTGACTATTTCTTCTCATTATATTATTCAGTCCGTGTATGGGAAACAACCAGTTTTGTTAATATCTGCACTATGCTTTTTAGAGTATGGCTAAATCTTCTTATTTTTCTATAATTGTTAAATACACTAGTATTTCATCTATATCATGTCTTTTGTTGAAGGATAAAATCTGTCACCTAAATTCAAGAATACTTAGAGGGGGCAGGAGAGATGGCTCAGTGGCTTACAACACTGACTGCTCTCCCAGAGGTCCTGAGTTCAATTCCCAGCAACCACATGGTGGCTCACAACCATCTGTAATGAGATCTGGTGCCCTCTTCTGGTGTGTCTGAAGGCAGCGACAGTGTACTCACATACACGCAATAAATAAATCTTTAGAAAAAAGAATATTCGCACGCCTTTAATCCCAGCACTTGGGAGGCAGAGGCAGGCAGATTTCTGAGTTCGAGGCCAGCCTGGTCTACAGAGTGAGTTCTAGGACAGCCAGGGCTACACAAAGAAACCCTGTCTCGAAAAACCAAAAAAAAAAAATTAGAAAAAGGATAATTACAGTATTTTATTATAGTACAATATTTCTCATATTATTAAGTGCTCAAAATACTAACTAAATGATAATAAACTATTTCAGCAAGGGATGCATACTTTATCAATCTTGATTTGTCATTATACCCTTGCAGATGGTAAAACATTGAGCTAGGAAACTTTACTTAATGTAGCCCTAAGGACCTACCTGTCTCTGCCCTCTTAGCTTAGAGGTTACAAAATCTTGCTAGCACACTTGGCTCTTTGCCTTGGGTTCTGGAGATCAAACTCAGATCCTCATTTCTACACACAAGCACTGTCTCTCCACTAAGCTCTGTCTCTCCAGACCTCATTATAATTTCTTAGGTGTGTTGATTATAATTGTGTATAATTATATTGTATTTTTTCCACTTATAATTCTTGTTGTATTTTTTTCTTACAGCAAAGTATCCAGAGATAAAATCCTTGATGAAACCCGACCCTAACCTGATCTGGATCATAACCATGATGCTTCTTGTCCAGTTGGCTTCATTTTACTTAGTCAAAGACTTACAGTGGAAATGGGTCATATTTTGGGCCTTTGTCTTTGGCAGCTCCATTAACCACTCAGTGACTCTGGCTATCCATGAGATTTCCCACAATTTCCCCTTTGGCCACCACAGGGCTCTGTGGAACCGCTGGTTTGGAATATTTACTAATCTCCCTTTTGGGGTTCCATATTCAATTTCCTATAAAATGTATCACATAGATCACCATCGATACCTTGGAGCTGCTGGCATTGATGTGGATGCTCCTTCTGACTTTGAGGGCTGGTTCTTCTGCACCACTTTCAGGAAGCTTATATGGGTTGTTTTTCAGCCTTTGTTTCTTTTTCTTAGACCTTACTTCGTCAACCCCAAACCAGTTACTTATCTGGAAACTATCAATATTGTGACCCAGATCATTTTTAACATTATAGTTTACTATGTTTTTGGAATTAAATCTTTAGTCTACATGTTGGCCTCCCTACTTGGCCTGGGTTTGAACCCAATTTCTGGGCATTTTATAGCTGACCACTACATGTTCTTAAAGGGGCAAGACACAAACTCATATTATGGGCCTCTCAACCTTTTCATGTTCAACGGAGGCTATCACAACGAACATCATGACTTCCCCAGTGTTCCTGGAAGTCGTCTTCCACAGGTAAGAGAAGTTCTGATTTATTGTTTTAATTTCTGATGGATCTAAATTAAATTAGCCTTTCCTTGTTCATTAAAAAAAAGTATGTTTTATCAAACAAAAATTTACTTCAAAATAAAAAGGAAAGCATAGTGTACACCCAGTGTCTGACAGACTAGTTTTAGTAACCTTCACTCTCTTTGATCCTTACACTTGATGATCACGATTAGAATTCAGAAGTGTCAGAAGATGTACAAACTTATTACTTGATAAAAAAAAAAACACCTCAATTAAAAATCAAATTCCTGTGTAAAGGGAACACCAGCTGCATTTTGAGCTGACAGGCTCTGTTAAGATGTATGTATTTTCTATTTCATTCTTTGGGAATTTCATACATATATGCAGCATATTTTGACAATACCAATCCCCTATTTTACAAGACCCTGACCCTGGCAAATTCTCCCTCCAATTCGTGTCTTCTTTTCATAGCCCACTGGGTCTCATCAATTCTCTCCTTGTTTCATGGCCCACTGGGTCTCATCTATTCTCTCCTTGCTTCATGGGTGTGGTCATTAACAGAGCATGGAGAACCTACAGGGATGGCTGTCCTGAGAGAACTGACCCTCCCTACTCCAGAAGCCTGTAAGAACCAAAGCTCCTCAGCCAGGGGCTTCATGTGCCTCGCATGCTTCTATGCTTGATTTTTTGACTGACTCAATCAAGAAGACACTATTTTGCAACAATCCTTCACCCACCCCCGGGCTCCTATAATCTTCCCACCCTTTTATGAAATACAGATGAGGTGACCTGCAAAAATGATCTACAAAATGAATGGACAGGGACCAATCCTATACTCCTCAAGCCAAGACGTTCTCTCATCAAAATAAAGCATTGTGCAATGTAGCTGCAGTGTGACAGTACTGTGGTTTATAAAATATGGCATGGCGAAATACTGAGGGATGACCCAGCACAACTATGAATTACATCTGCAACTCCCAACATGTTCAGCAAGAAGAGCAAAGGCTGTGGCTCATTTTATACAGAACATCACAGAGGGCACCTCTGCTGCAGAACTGGTAAACTGAAGAAGTGGCTGAAGATTACTTTGACTATTCTTCCAACTTTTTGATAATCCTTACATAATCAGAATAAAGGTTTGTGTAAACAAAGCATGTGGTTGAGTGAACACAACCTTGAGTTGGTGTGATATGTCGCTAGCCTCCAGTTCCTGGTGTCAGTCTACTCTGAACAGAGTACAGATATTGTTTCTTTCCTCTGTGAATCACTGAATTATGAAATCCTTGGCTGGCCTGAAGCTCACTCTGTAGACCAGGCTGGCCTCTAACTCATAGAGATCCACCTGCCTCTGTGTCCTGATTGCTGGGATTAAAGGCACTTACCACCATGTCCAACTAATACTCCAATTTTTGAAGTTTGTTTTTTACTTATTTTTACTGAGATTTGTTGTTCACAAAACACTTTTTAAGGATATCTTTTTCCACCTGTTCACAAGATTGTAAAGACAGCGGATACCCAGGGATTTACAATGTCAGCATTTGAATTGCACTGGATATGAGACTAATAAATTCTCTAGGATAACAACAAACAGTAAGAAATGTATTAATTTTTATTTTATGTCCTTAAAATATGAAAAAAATATCAACTTTTATTTTCTCCTGGTTGATAATATATTCTCAATCCTCAAGAGCATCTTAAGTGCTTTTTTTAGGATCTGAACTTTGAACTGGCTCTGTCATTTTACAGTTTTAGATCTCCAGTGGTTTTCTGTTCCAGCTGCTAAGCTAAATTGATTGCCATTGGCTAGACTCTAAATTCAACGTTGGTTGCGGTAGAGGCAGTTATGTGTGTGATCTACAGATTGTCCTTATTCATGAACAGAGGTGTTGTTGCCCTTTGGCTGGATTTTGTCCCTCTGTCTGTGTCCTGAGGCCTCAATGACATAGCTCACTTCTCTGTGTGCTCACTTCCAGGTGAGGAGAATCGCAGCTGAGTACTACGATGAGCTCCCACATCACAGCTCCTGGGTGAAGGCACTGTATGACTTTGTGATGGATGACACAATGAGCCCCTACTCGAGGATAAAGAGGCCTCTGAAAGGGAACGAGGTTCTAAGTAAATAACCATCACCAGAGCCAAAGAAAACCCCTCCCCACAGCTTTATAATAGCTAACAATGTGGAAACATCTTCCCCATTCTGTTTCTCTCACTGGTAATTTAACTTAGAGCACTGTACATGCTCATCAAGATCTCTGCCAATGAGCTACCTTCCCAGCCTGAATTTTTGACTGGTTAAACTTGGGATCAGTGATGGTCAGAAGCTGTCTTGCTACAGTTTAAACTCAGATCTCCATGATATCAAGGATTCACTCTGGTTTTCAGTCTACTTGACTGTTACAGTGCTCAGCTCTGCCTACAGGGCACTTGCTTATTGATAGTAAATTATCATTTCTTGTGGTCTCTTCATCTATGTCTATAACTTGGCAAGCACATCATGAAATATCCACTTTATTACATGATTTACAACATTAAGTTTTATTTTAATAAAAATGCTAACAGGCTGTGTTGTCAATCAAAATTCACTTACTGGCTTGTTCTTTGGTGTTTGTTTGGTATTCAATTGTCTTTTCTCTGTGTTATATTGTTACATTAGTTCTTGGGGAAACTTTACATTTTTCTTCCTACAAAAAAGACTAGAAAGATTCATAGGCTGTGGTGGCATACACCACATATGCCTTACATATGGTCTGAGGGAGGCTGGGAAGGAGAATCACTTGGGGCCCTCTACTGTACTGAGCTTTATGTAGTTTCTGGGGCTTTGAACATGGATCTACATGCTTGAACCTCAAGCTTTTCACCCTCTGAACCACCTCCTCAATCTATCATCTCTGTTCTCAAAAGCTCAGGGGGCAATGCATGCACACCTCAGGAAAATGATCACCCTGCTTCAGTTTGACATCATTTCTTTCTAAAAAAAAAAAAAATATGAGGATCCAAAAATATGAAGTAACTTCTTTCAAGTTGGCCAGATTCCTTTTAACATGGTGGGAAAATGGAAGCAGTTCTGAGCTAACCTCATTCTAAGTTTAAGGACTGTCTATAATGATAAGTCTTCAGTTACATAGCCACAAAGAGCCTCTCCTTGTCCACATATAAAAGAAAGGGTTGGGAACTGATTTCTTTAGTTGGAAAGGAGTGTCTGGAAGCTGAGACAGAATCTCAGTAATTGGGAAGATAATCATCCATGGGGTGGATGCTTCCTTCACTCTCCTGTCATGTCCTTATACTATACTCCAGGGAATGCAGCAAGCCATGTCTGCCTCCAGCTTGGGTTCATACAAGTAAGGAAAGCTGAGAAGAAAAGAGAGATCAGGTTTGCCACATATATACATGTTGCACATATTTGCGATGGGCAGCCTTGCAGTATCTGGCTCATGCCTGCCTATTACATATTGTGTCCTCGCCTCCCTGGTCATTGTCCTGTGCCAGCTCCAGCACATTCCTTTCTTCCATACTCAAGACTGCCACAGTCAGAGCCTCCCCCACACCCTGTACTGGTCCTAATACAGCCAACTCCTTCCCTGCACTCAGCTCTCGGCTCAGAGACCTTCACATTAAACGCCTTTCCGATGCATGGTTCCTTAGCATTAGGAACCACGGAGCAACCAGGCATGAAGAAGCAACTCAGTGGGCAAGAGAAGCTCATCCTCACTCTGACTCCTGAGACAACTCAAGGACACAGTGTCCCCAGTGGTAATCTTTCAGCTCTTCATGGAATTGTACATCTACTGTATCTTCTCTTTTCTCTTCACAGAGTTACATAAGTTTTTAAAGTCTCTCTGAGCAGTGAGGAAATAGAGTTGCATGTTGGTCAGCTTCAGTCCCTCTTCACTAAAGGTTGATCTTAGGCACTTGAATCCCTGTGATATGGAAGGGACAGAGAAAGTTATTAAGCAAAGAGTCCCATGCCAAAGGGATTTACATTTAAGGATCACTGTCCTGAGTGGATAGATAGGAGAGGAGAGACCTGCCTAGAAGCTGTGCTACCCCAGTGGTGTCACACCACCTATCCCTCATCATTCTCTATCCCAAGTCTTAGGGGACTAATCAGGGTTTCACAGGTTCAGTGTGAGAGGGCTCCAGGGGACCTAATATGCCTGGGAAAGAGATCTACAAAGTGACATTGATAGCCCAAAGGACTTACCCACAGCTACAGAGTAGGCTAACATGTGCTACCTCACAAAAAAAGCCTTTAGGGAAGCACCACTATCATAAACAAATAAAAGGCAGATGAGCATGGTGGTGCACACCTTTAATCTCAACACTTGAGTGGCAGAGGCAGGTAGATCTATGAGTTCATGGCCACCTTGGTACACAGATCCAGTTCTAGAACAGCCAGGGCCACGCAGAGAAATCCTGTCTCAAAATAACAAACAAACATTAAAGGGTATAAAATTTGGGTCTGAAGAGATGACTGAGAGGTTAAGACTTCTCTTCCAGAGGATCCAGGTTTAATTTCCAGCAGCCACATGGGGGCCCACAATTGTCTATAACAGCAGTTCCACTGATTCAACAACCTCTTTTGGCCCCTGCAGGCACTTATAGTCAAGTCTTGTAATTGTCATTCTCTTGTCTCTCTGCTCCCACTCTCCTGTGTTCTTGGCTCCTGAGGTCACAGGAAACACTGACGAGGAATGAGGAATATTAATTACTCTGTGGCAGTTGGCTTTGTCATTCTCAATCTGGGAAAGCATGGACTGTGCCTCTGGCTTCACCGAGTTTAGTTACTTGTTATGCCACCAATTCTAGTGATCACTACCAGGACACCCTTGGCACCTCTGCCTATAGCTGGTGATCCTTTAGCTGTGGGTCAGTAGATAGAAGCATTCAACATTGTTTCCAGGGAACATCCAGGTAGCTCAGGCTGCTTGAAACTACCCACTCCTCAAGTAGGTGCCTTAAAGAGTGAGTTCTGAGTCACAAGAGGACTCACCCCAGAAAAGTCAACAGCCTTTATCTAGTAAAGCTCCTTAAAGATGCTTCTCTTTTCTACGTTTTTCTCCCTTCGATTCATTTCCCCAACCCAACTATCTGCTCTGTTCTTGTGGGGGTTTTGTTGTTGTTGTTAATTCAGTTTGCTTTTTTTCTATATCTATTTTTCTTGACAGGGTCTTTTTTTTTTTTAATAGTTCTATTAGAACTAAATAGCCGGGCGGTGGTGTCGCACGCCTTTAATCCCAGCACTTGGGAGGCAGAGGCAGGCGGATTTTTGAGTTCGAGGACAGCCTGGTCTACAGAGTGAGTTCCAGGACAGCCAGGGCTACACAGAGAAACCCTGTCTTGAAAAACCAAAAAAAAAAAAA
>NW_021604831.1:0-3438 GCF_004785775.1 Grammomys surdaster
CTGTTAAGAAGCCTAGTGCAAGTGCCAGTAGAGACTGCTGTGAATTGTGTCTGGAGCCTGAGAGCCAGCATGTACCATGTGTCACTTCCTTGAGGAGGGAAGAGTGGGTATGTCTAGACCTTCCAATTTCCAGCACTTGCTGGCATTCTGATTCTCGAGAGCATCTGAAGTACACTTGAGAGAGAACCTATGATTGTAGTTCCTGAGGATCTTGAAAATCCAGTTGTAGCTTATGAATCCCTTTTTTTGGTCATTTTTTATTGGATATTCTCTTTATCTATATTTCAAATGTAGTCTTCTTTCCCAGTCCCCCTCCCAGAAACCCTTATCCCCTCTCCCCTCCTCCTGCATTATGGTCTTCCTTCACCTACCCATCCACTCATAACTCTCTGCTCTAGCATTCCCCTCAATGAGGCATTCAGCCTACACAGGACCAAGGATCTCACCTCCCATAGATGCCCAACAAGGTCATCCTCTGTTGCAAATGCTGCTGGAGTCATGGGTCCCTCTATGTGAACTCTTTGGTTGGTTGTTTAGATTCTGGAGCTCTGTGGAGTCTGGTTGATATTGTTGATATTCAGCTCCTTCAGTCCTTTCTCTAACTCCTCAAGAGACTTTGAGGGTTCTCTACCTGCTCTGTTAACCTTGGCATGTGTAGTATCTACCCACAAGACAGCACCTTGCTCATCTTCCCAGTCAACTCTACACTCATAGGAAATTATCCACCTTGCATTTCACCAACAGCCAACTTCCTCCACTGTATCTGCTTTCTGGAGGACAGGAATTCACACAAGCAGGGACTTGGAAGCTGGAGCTGCAGCAGAAGGTTGCACTTAGGGAGGGTTGCCATTTAGTGGATTTCTTGTCATGCATTGATCAGCTTACCTTCTTATAGATCCTAGGAATTCCAGACCAGGGATGGCACCAATCAATATTACAACTCCACACTTGATTAATAATTGAGAAAATGCCCTACAGCTGGAACCCTGGGAGGCAATTGCTCAACAGGAGATTCTCCTTGTGTGATAAATCAACTTGTGTCCATTTGACAAAATAAACCAGTCACTACAGCTTACCCCTTGTCAACTTGACACATAAACATACCACTATTAAGCCTCAACTCTTACTTTCTTATTTATCCCCCAAAACTAAATAACTTTGAAAGTCCCACAGTCTTTCAAAATTCTTACATATTAAAATTTCAACCTCTTTTAAATATCTACTCACTTTTAAAATTCAAAGTCTTTTACAATTCAAAGACTCTTAACTGTAGGTTCCATTAGAATGCATTCCTTCTTCAAGAGGAAAAACATCAGAGAATGGTCACAATCAAATAAAACTAAAATCAAACTCTAATACTCCAATGTCTTGTATCCACTCATGATCTTCTGGGCTCCTGAAAGGGCTTGGCTCACTTCTCAAGCTCTGCCCCTAGTAGCACACAGCTTGTCTTCTAGGCTGCTACTGACATCATTCCATTGCTGCTGTTGTTTTGGGTGGTTATCCCATGCTTCTGACATCCCCCAAATGCTAGAGTCTTCTGCTGCAACTGGGTTGTACTTTCCCAAAAAGCTTCTCACAGGCTGTTTTCAAGATGTCAAGCCTCAACTTCTGTACATGACTCCTTCAGTCCTGGGCCTTCAACTGCCAGTGAGGCTGCAATTGCACCAGTGGCTGTGGGGCAGTGAGCTATGAGAAAAGGCCAGAAAGCCTAGTAGAAGAGCTCTAGAACCCCGACACTCTGGCTTGAAGAAGGCCATTGGGATGGAAGGCAATTCGTGCTTTTCCCACTCATCTGGCTCTCTCACCTTCAGCTCTCCACAGTCTCTCCCACAGAGAGGTCCATGGTCTTTGAACATGTTCGGAGTAGCATTGTCATGCAGATGAGGCATTCCCAAGCTCTCAGACCAAGCCAATATTGGTTACCTGCTGCCAGACCTTAACCCACCCCAAAACTGTATATATAGTCCAAGCTTAAAGTAAAGGTGTACATGATTCTTCCTGGTGTCTGAGAGCTTCTGTTGAGTCCCTTCCATCTTTTCCTGCCAGCCAGTGTCTCATGGAGGCACTTCAAAGAGCTGTAACACTTTTCCCCTCTCCACCACCAGTGAGACGCTGAGATGCTGTTGGTGGCAGGGGCAGAAGCTGACTCTCCTGTCTCCCCTCCCATCATCCCTCCCAGACCGCCCATGGACAGAGGAAGCCAGGCAGCCGCCAATTGCACCTGGTCAGAGATCCTCCTGGAACCCATCAGGAAGCGGACTCACAAGTGGCCTCTTATGGCCCCACACAGTGACTAGTATCAGCTGCTACACCTTCATCATTTCAAAACAAGTATCATCTGGGTGATTTTTCTACATTACCAAGTACACCTGTGTCATGAGGAAGTACCTTGGCTATCTCTGGACCAGAGCTTCTATGTACTTTCAGAAAACACTTCCCTAAAGATTTCACCCAAGGGATGCTACTCTTTTCTTAAACACAGATAATTTCTTATCTTCAACTAACCAGCATCAATTTTCCCAGTAAGGCAAAATTTTGCTTTAGTAGTTCTGGTGTCTTCTTAGATTAATGGATGATTTTTAACTCAGATAACCAAAACCAAAAAATCTTGAAAATCAAATTAGCTATGGTCCCGATAAAAATCTTTATTCTTCCCTCTAAAATTTCTCTTGTCAAGCTTCCATCTTCTGCACAGTTCTAAACATTATACTCTAAGCTCCTAAAGAACATCCCACAGAGCTCTTAGTATCCCAATGGCCCTTGTAGTCCAGCATTCCAAAGTCCTTTTAGAGTCCTCTCAAAAACATAGTTAAGACTGTCACAGGAAAATCCCCAGTAACACAGGTACCACTTTGCACTAGTCAGGATTTGTATTCCTGCTCAAAATAGCATGACCAAGAAGCAAGTTGGGGAGGAAAGGGTTTATTCAGCTTGCATTCCTGCATTACTTTTCATCATAAAGAAATTCAGAAATGAAACCTAAACAAGGTGGGTACCTGGAGACAGGAGCTGATATTGAGGAAATGGAAAGATGTTGCTCACTAGACTGCTTCTATTGCTTTGCTGAGCTTACCTTTGTATTGATCCTAGAACCCCAGCCCAGTGATGGCAACCACTCACAATTTGTTGAAAAATAATTCTACCAACATGGATATTAATAATATATAACAAAAGTAACAGAGTCATAAAAAAGTATATAGTGAAATATGTCATGAAGTTTGGCATGAGCACATGCCCTCTATGCACAGATAAGGAAAAAAAAATTAAACAAGTGAAATGAAAAGGGAGCAAAAATGAAAGAAAGTGAACAATGAAGCAAAAAGCATACTAAATTGAGTGTTTGTATGAGAAAGATGAGAGAGAGACAGACAGAGACAGAGAGAGAAAGGAGAGAGAGAGAGAGAGAGAGAGAGAGAGAGAGAGAGAGAGAGAGAG
>NW_021604831.1:3448-29535 GCF_004785775.1 Grammomys surdaster
AGAGAGAGAGAGAGAGAGAGAGAGAGAGAGAGAGAGAGAGAGAGAGAAACTCAAAGAGAGGAGGACAGATCAAGTCCAATCATCCCAGACATTATATGGCATTAGGGCAAGAGCTTAGATATAAGGATATCCACCCTTAGAAATAGCCTCTTGGAATTCAAGGTTGCTGTGATCAGGTGAGGATAGCTTGGTAAAAAAAATTGGAAGTATGTGGACTGATTAATAAAGGAGGTTAGGGAGAAATACAAATGATAGTGAGCTAAAGACAACAGACATAAACAAGCAGAGATTGGCAAACACAGACTCAGCCAAAAGGAAAGGGAATCTGAGGGTAACCAAGGGAGTAAAGTAGTAGAGGCCTAATATCAACTCTCTAAAATGCAAAAGTGTGGCTGGGATGCTGTTATGGACACCTGTGTGGACAGCTATGTGCAACCAGCTTGTGAGAAGAAGGAAGGAATTAGCAGTGACGGCGTAGCTACCATCAAGTTGGTGGTACACTTGTAGAAACTCTGATCTCTTGGCCTGCATGCTGTAGTAGAAATTAATTTGGGGTTTCTACTCCTCTTTTGATCATTTAGTTCCAAGTTAAAGGAGACAAACCTTTTATATTTATAAAACGCCTTAATAGATACATATCTTTCTAGATCTGGGCAGATATCAACCCTCTAAGCTTTTTTGTCCATTTTCCTGTCAGTAAGGTATATTTTACCATGTTCTGCCTAGTCTGCTATTACACTACTTGTCCAGTCCTCATAGACATGTTTTTCCAATTCATTGTGTCTTCTCCATAATCATGCCCCTGGTCTCTGTAGTGGTCACTGCTCATACCATAAGCCTGGCAAGTGAATTTCCAACACCTCTCTTTTGCCCAAGTGTAGACTGCAGGCATCATTGTTGGCCAATCAGGGATAATATATGGGGCAATGTTACAAACCCTCATTTGGTGGAAGTGAGTATCTCCTAGCCCCTGAGGCAACCAGGATCACTATACAATATATACAATATTTGCTATATATTTTATTACAATATATAGCAAAAGGGCAATCTTCATTCCCCAGCAAGGAAAAACTCTTGACCTTGGGAGTCTCACCTTGTTGAGGTTAGATTTCTGGGTATCCATTTTGCACAAAGACAAAGGGAAGCAGACTTCATCCTTTTCCCCTGATGGTATATCAAAAGATTCAGATCTGTGGCATACCATTTTATTTGGACTTGCTTATTGGTGTGCTGTCTCTCCATATTCATGGACTTGTGATATCACATGTAAGTTAAACAGTGGTAGGAGACAATGAGGGACTTTATTGATCCAAAAGAACAAAGGCGTCTACATGAATGAGCTAGCTTGTCAGAAAGATACAAATGCAGGCATATCCCTGGGTTCAAGATCAGTTTGAGACAGAGGACATTTAGGTCTCGGAATGTTTGAAATGGTAATCTCAGGATGGGATCCTACCCAGTTAAACTCATTGATCGTGCTTACATAGGCAGACAAATCTTTGAATACATTTGCTATATTTAAAAAAATGTACTTGCTGTCTTTGAAAGAATTAAGGGGCTACAGTCTGTTGTAAAATGCTGATGTGTGTGAAAATCAAAAGGATACTTGGGGTGGATGAATGAACAGATATTTAAATAAAAGAATGTGCATTGTTCTGTAAAAGCTGAGTTTTCTGTGCAGCTGGTTAGCCAGCTTGAGGAGAACACAAAGCTGTTAGCTTGTATCCATGATTGATTTTGTGTATAGTTTATTCCATTATTCCCAAAGACCACTTCCTCAGGAACTCTTCTCTAAGCTGAGGCTGGTCCTTTGAAACATTAAGAGAATAATAGTGAGCTTGTTTGAGTTTTTAGCAGGGGAGTGAAGCTACTCCTTTGCTCTTGAATTTACTATGGATTATAACCTTCCTTTATCAAAGAAGAGAATAAGAGAAAATCAAATTAAAATGGAAAATCAAAAATACAGCAGTACAAATAAATACAAGGTTATTCTTTTATATGTATAACTATTGACCATGGTAAAGAAGGCTAAAAAATAAAACTTATAGGAACACCTTCTAAAATTTCAGAAGATTTTAAGACATACGAAGCTTCATATATATATATATGATTTGAGTATGCTTGGCCCAGAAAGTTGTATCATTCAGCTGTGTGGCCTTGTTGGAATAGGTATGTCACTGTGGCATGTGGGATGTGTATGTATGATACACACACACACACACACACACACACACACACACACACACACACGCACACACACACACAAAACCTGAAAAATTATCCATGAGGATTAGTTGTTCTCTCGAGGAACTGAACTGATTTAAATACATATTTCCATATATGTGAAACTATTTTTTCTATAAAAATATACATTATGGATTCTTACAGTGGCTTACAGGCTGTGATTGATCTAGTCTATCAATGGTGATCTTCAAACAGAAAAGAACAGAGCTCAACTGTTCAGTCCATGGGGATGAATGGCTCAGTTTATCTACAGTATATGTCAGAATCTCAAATAAGTAGCTTCTAATTCCCATCAAGAAATACTCAAAAAAATATATAAACTTGTCAGTTAGAGTCAAGGCATGCAAGCAATAAATATAAGCACCACAATAGGGTGTGACCCAGGTGATATTTAGGTCTCAAATGGTCTGGATTAAGATGAGTTTTCCTGCTGGGCTGTGGTGGCACATGCCTTTAATCCCAGCACTTGAGAGGCAGAGAAAGGCAGATCTCTGAGTTTGAGGCCAGCATGGTGTACAGAGTGAGTTCCAGGACAGCCTGGACTACACAGAGAAACCTTGTCTCGAAAATAAACAAACAAACAACAACAACAAAAAAAATAAGATGAAGTTTCCTACTTGAAAAGACAAATTAGCGAAAATTCTCTCATGGTTATGACCATGCTGTTTCTGAGCATGGGTTTTCAGTTAATTTAAGATATCATCAAGTTGACTACCAAGAGTAGTTAGCAAACCATAAATTTGAAAATGAGAAATGAGAGTTATATGGGAGGAGTTTCAGAAAGAGGAAAAGGAAAGATGGAAATGATGGAAGCCTGCAAGAATTTCACAAAATAAAAAAAAAAACCCATAAAACTTAAATATATAAAAAATGAGCAAAGTGTTCTCTTCATAAAATAATATTTCTAAATTATATATAGGTACTTGTAGTTTCCCTGTCAATAATTAATTAAAGAATATTATTGTTTTTCTCCAAAATAAGTAAAAGAATAAAATACAACAAATACTAGATCATTTGTGTCCTCATGAGTTTAGCAAAAAGAATTTAAATTATTTTATATAGAGAAACAATTGGCAAGTGTTCAAAGAATAGGCAATTTAAAGAATATCTCCTGACTTTTTGTGAACTGAAGTAGATGAGCATGTGTACCATGTGGCTCTTACTGTACATATTTAGATCTCAGTGTTGGTCTTGCAAAATACTGATACTTAATACAATATAGGATTCCAGCCTGGAAATAAAAGTCTAACTACAGATCTTTGCCTCTTTCTCCCATCCTCCAAATCCAATCTCTCTTATTCCAACTCTACAGCTCACCACCTGGTGCAGACTCCCTTTGCCCTCTGCCTCCATCACATGGTCTTTCCCATCCAAACTTCTCTGCCCCAAATCTTTCTTTTATCCTAGCCTCAAATTCCAGAAGACATTCCCTAGGAATCCTCAAGCTACTCTGATCAGGGAATCAAGTAGGCTAATTCCAGAGCTTCATCTCTCCCTGAATTGCTCCAATACCAATCCCTTTGTATCATCACTAACTCTGCAACAGAACAACTGTTATGATCTTCACTTCCACACACTTCACTGTGTTCTGATCTCCATCTCCAATGGATCACTTAGGCCTTCTCCTCCAGCCTTTATTCCCCATGCAATGTCGTCCCAACATTACAGCTTCTAATACAAGCAGCATAGCTGGGAACACATCAGACACTAAATCCAGAGAATATGTACAGATGTTCACCTCTCTTTCCTGTGTTTCTCTCTTTTTACTCTACAGGTCTTTAGCATATACATAATGGCTTGCAGCTTAGTGATTTTACAGAATTCCTGTGTGTGAACATGGAGATATATTTTTCTGGTGCCTCTTTGGGCTCCTTTCCTTCTGTTTGTTTTATAATTTCTTTCTCTTTTACGTTATTTTGTTTCATTAAAACCTGTTTGATTCCTAATCAGAGAGGCAGAAAGGGGAAGATCCAGATGTAAGATCAGGTGGGGAGGTGCTAAGTGAAGTGAAGGAAGAAAAAACATAATCAGAACATATTTTATGACAAAAATCTATTTTCAGTATGAGTAAAAGAAGTGAAAAAAAGAGAAGAAATAACATGCACACTCTTATGTTCTCACTGCAGAAATGTATATACTACAGACCTATTCCAGTAATAACAGGAATGAGGGGACTTTTTTTTTAATAAATTGTCAGGAGACAACTACTAATTACTCACAAATTGTTTGGAGAGATGAAATATGTGTTATTAAATTGATTCCTACCCTATATTTCATGTAAAAGTCTCCAGCTCCTAATATACCACCTGTGAGAGAAAATTAAGTAAAAGCAGAGTATCCATTCTAAGACATTTGACATATCAGTAGATCTGTGGTTATGACTAAATACTATACTATCTACTCAAATATTTTCAAATGACATTTGTTTTAATTAATTGTTTATTTAAAAAATAAACAGAATGCACTTTACCTTTAAACAATTGACAAATACTACAATTTATCCACTTTTGAGGCTTAGGAGATTTACAAAAATGAACTAGCTGCATAGATTTCAGGTGCAAATTGTAAAGCTAAAAATCAAATTAAATGCTTTCAGAAATTCTTGAGCAATCGAGTGTAGGTTTAAATATTGTAGTTCATAAGATTAAAAGTGTGAATTTGGAAACGAATAAACAAGAATAATTCACAGCAGCTTTGCAATTCCATTTGCTTTTGGACAGAGAACTCAAATGAATTTTCATCCCTCTTCAGTCACTGACACAAACAACTTCTCTACTATAGTGATTAAAGTTACTAGTGCATCAAAATTTAAGAATTAGTACCTAGAAAAGTAGTTTTATATTCTCCAAATTAATGGTGAAAAAAATCTCTATTTCCCAGCATTTTTATCATTCTTGAGGATAAATTTTCTAGTGTGTTTTGGGAAAGTATATATTAATAGTAGATTTAAAGAAGAATTTAATGTTTATGCAAATTTCTAAAAATAATAGTAATAATACTCCTTTTGTTATGTAACAATCTTTATTTCCCTAAAAGGAACAAGGAATCAATAAGAATTAATCTCATTAAATAATAGTCCAGTTTAAATAGAATAAATCATAAGGATATGTTTCTGTGAAGTTATACTTGATTGTTCCACTATACTTTCATTAAATTTAGAGTCCTCAAAATTTAATATCCCTTAGTACTATGACCCATATGAATCCACATAGATTTTATTGCAGAATGTTGCTTATCATCAATGACTGTAATTTACTTTAAGTAATACATTATTGTAATTGAACCTTGAAATTTTAAAATAAGCATAATATAATTTTTTTTATTTTGATAAATGAAATTAGTTTATTTCCTCAAATAAAAAAACAAAATATAAGAAACAATATTTTCAAATCTGAAATATCAAAGTCTATCCCTATTTTTTAAATGTTTCTCCTCTGGTTAAAATATTTCTTTTTCAGGTTATCTTCTGTTGATAATAAGATGTAACATCCAAAGAGATGTGGGTAAACAGGTTATCAAGTACAAGGCCACATACTAATCTTTGAATCAAATTGATTTTTAAGATATGAATTAGTTCAGTGTGTCAAACATTTTTCTGAGATATTTTATCACCCTCAGCTGATGGATTGTGATAATGAGGCAGATACCTTCCTTCCTTTCTTTCTTTCTTTCTTTCTTTCTTTCTTTCTTTCTTTCTTTCTTTCTTTCTTTCTTTCTTAAAATTTTTTATTGGATGTTTTATTTACATTTCATATGTTGTCCACTTACCCCAATCCCCACCCACCCAGGAACCCCCTATACCTTTACCCCTCCTCTTTCTTATCTGTGGATGTAACCCCTACCTACCCCCCCACTCCCACTTTCCCACCCTCAAAATTCCCACCCCCTGGGGCGTCCAGGCTTCATGAGGTCACGGATCTCATCTTTCACCTATGCCCAGCAGGGCCCTCCACTCTTGCATATTCAGCTGAAGCCCTGGATCCCTCCCTAAGTGCTCCCAGGCTGGTGGCTTAGACCCTGGGAGCTGTGGTTGGTTGGGATTGTAGCTTTCCTCATGGTGCCACAAACCCTTTCAGCTCCTTCAGTCTTCACTCTAATTCCTCCATTGAGAACCCCCTTATCAATTCAATGGCTAGTTGTGAGCATCTGCCTCTGAATATGTCAGACTCTTGAAGGCATCTGAGGAGACATCCATATCAGGCTCTTATCAGCATGCACTTCCTGACTTCCACATCAGCATCTACCATTGGTGATTGCACATGGGATGGATACTCAGGTGGAAAGGTCTTCAGATGGCCCCTCCTTCTTTTTCTGTCCCTCACTTTGTCTCCATCTTTGCTCCCTTGAGTATTTTGTTGCTCCTTCTAAGAAGGACCGAATCACCCCCACTTGGTCATCCTTCTTTATGAGCTTCATGTGGCCTGTGAGTTGCATCCTGGGTATTTCAAGGTTCTGGGCTAATATCCAATAATCAGTGAGTGAATACCATGTGTGTTCTTTTGTGATTGGCTTACTTCACTCAGGATTATAATTTCAAGTTCCATCCATTTACCTAGGAACCTCTCGAATTCATTGTTTTTAATAGCTGAGTAATACTCCATTGTGTAAATATACCACATTTTTTGAATCCATTCCTCAGTTGAAGGACATCTGTGTTCTTTCCAGCTCCTGGCTATTATAAATAAGGCTTCTATGAACATAGTTGAGCATATGTCCGTGTTATATGTTCGAGCATCTTCTGGGTATATGCCTAGGAGTGGAATAGCTGGATCCTCAGGTAATGCTATGTCCAATTTTCTGAGGAACTGCCACACTGATTTCCAAAATGGTTGCACCATCTTGCAGTCCCACCAACAATGGAGGAGTGTTCCTCTTTCCCCACATCCTCGCCAGCATCTACTATCACCTGAGTTTTTAAACTTAGCCATTCTGACTGGTGTGAGATGGAATCTTAGGGTTGTTTTGATTTGCAATTCCTTGACGACTAAGGATACTGATCATTTCTTTAAGTGCTTCTCGGCCATTCAAGTTTCCTCCGTTGAAAATTCTTTGTTAAGCTCTATACCCCATTTTTTAATAGGGTTATTTGGTTGTCTGGAGTCTAATTTCTTGAGTTCTTTGTATATACTGGATATTAGACCTCTATCAGATGTAGGATTGGTAAAGATCTTTTGCCAGTTTGTTGGTTGTCGTTTTGTCTTATTGACAGTGTCCTTGGCTTTACAGAAAGTTTGCAATTTTATGAAGTCCCGTTTGTCAATTCTTGATCCTTTAGCATATGCCATTGGTGTTCTGTTCAGGAACTTTTCCTCTGTGCCCAAGTATTCGAGGGTCTTCCCCACCTTCTCTTCTATTAGTTTCAGTGTATCTGGTTTTATGTGGAGGTCCTTTATCCACTTAGACTTGAGCCTTGTACAAGGATATAAGAATGGATCAATTTGCATTCTTATACATGTTGTCCTCCAGTTGAACCAGCACCATTTGCTGAAAATGCTGTCCTTTTTCCACTGGACAGTTTGAGCTCCTTTGTCAAAGATCAAGTGACCATAGGGGTGTGGGTTCATTTCTGGGTCTTCAATTCTATTCCATTGATCTTCCTGCCTGTCTCTGTACCAATACCAGGTAGTTTTTATCACTATTGCTCTGTAGTACAGCTTGAGGTCAGGGATGGTGATTACTCCAGAAGTTCTTTATTGTTGAGAATAGTTTTCGCTATGCTGGGTTTTTTGTTATTCCATATGAATTTGAGAATTTCCTTTCTAACTATGTGAAGAATTGAATTGGGATTTTAATGGGGATTGCATTGAATCTGTAGATTGCTTTTTGCAAGATAGCCATTTTTATTAAATTAATCCTTTCAATCCATGATCATGGGAGATCTTTCCATCTTCTGAGATCTTCTTCGATTTCTTTCTTCAGAGACTTGAAGTTCTTGTCACATAGGTCTTTCACTTGCTTGGTTAGATTCACGCCAAGGTATTTTATATTATTTGCAACTATTGTGAAGAGTGTCATTTCCCTAATTTTTTTTTCAGTCTGTTTATCTTTCATGTAGAGGAAGGCTACTCATTTGTTTGAATTGATTTTATAACCAGCCACTTTGCTGAAGTTGTTTATCAGGTTTAGGAGTTCTCTGGTGGAAGTTTGGGGGTCACTTAAGTATACTATCATATCATCTGCAAATAGCGATATTTTGACTTCTTCCTTTCCTATTTGTATCCCTTTGACTTCTTTTTGTTGTCTAATTGCTCTGGCTAAGACTTCCAGTACTATATTGAATAGATAGGGGGAGAGTGGGCAGCCTTGTCTAGTCCCTGATCTTAGTGGGATTGCTTCAAGTTTCTCTCCATTTAGCTTGATGTTGGGTACTGGTTTGCTGTAAATTGCTTTTACTATGTTTAGGTAGGGGCATTGAATTCCTGATCTTTCCAAGACTTTTATCATGAAGGGATGTTGAATTTTGTCCAATACTTTCTCAGCATCTAGTGAGATGATCATGTGGTTTTTTTCTTTGAGTTTGTTTGTATAGTGGATTACATTGATGGATTTCCAAATATTGAACCATCCCTGCATTCCTGGGATAAACCCTACTTGATCATGATGGATGATTGTTTTGATGTGTTCTTGAATTCGGTTTGCTAGAATTTTATTGAGTATTTTTGCATCGATGTTCATAAGGGAGTTTGGTCTGAAGTTTTCTTTCTTTGTCGTGTCTTTGTGGGGCTTGGGTATGAGTATAATTGTAGCTTCATAGAATGAATTGGGTAGTGTTCCTTCTGTTTCTATTTTGTGGAATAGTTTTAAGAGAATTGGTATTAGGTCTTCCTTGAAGGTCTGATAAAATTCAGCACTAAACCATTTGGTCCTGGGCTTGTTTTAGTGGGAAGACTTTTAATGACTGGTGCTATTTCCTTAGGGGTTATGCAACTATTTCGATGGTTTATCTGCTCCTGGTTTAACTTTCGTACCTGGTATCTCTCTAGGAAATTGTCCATTTCATCCAGATTTTCCAGTTTTGTTGAGTATAGGCCTTTGTAGTAGGATCTGATGATTTTTTGAATTTTTTCAGTTTCTGTTGTTATGTCTCCCTTTTCAGCTCTGATTTTATTAATTTGGATACTGTCTCTGTGCCCTCTGGTTAGTCTGGCTAATGGTTTATCTTTCTTGTTGATTTTCTCAAAGAACCAGCTCCTGGTTTCATTGATAATTTGTATTGTTCTTTTTGTTTCTATTTGGTTGATTTCAACCCTGAGTTTGATTATTTCCTGCCTTCTACTCCCCTTGGGTGTATTTACTTCTTTTTGTTCTAGAGCTTTTAGTTGTGCAGTCAAGTTGTTAGTGAGTGCTCTTTCCAGTTTCTTTTTGTAGGCACTTAGAGCTATGAGTTTTCCTCTTAGCACTGCCTTCATGGATTCCCACAAGTTTTGGTATGATGTGTCCTCATTTTCATTGAATTCTGCAAAGTTTTTAATTTCTTTCTTTATTTCTTCCTTGACCAAGACACCATTGAGTAGAGAGTTGTTCAGTTTCCATGTACACATGGGTTTTCCATTGGTTTTTTCATTATTAAAGACCAGTCTTAGTCCGTGGTGATCTGATAAAATGCAAGGGATTATTTCAATCTTTTTATATCTGTAGAGGCCTGATATATGGTCTATTTTGGAGAAGGTACCATGAGGTGCTGAGAAAAAGTTATATTCTTTTGTTTTAGGAGGAAATTTCTATAGGTATCTGTTAAGTCCATTTGGTTCATAACTTCTGTTAA
Organism: Grammomys surdaster; assembly: GCF_004785775.1. NCBI lineage: Eukaryota > Metazoa > Chordata > Mammalia > Rodentia > Muridae > Grammomys > Grammomys surdaster. The sequence continues at coordinate 13,458 of NW_021604831.1, forward strand.
TTTCAAACAGTCTCAGTTTAATTTCTGTTTCCATGATCTGTCCATTGCTGACAGTGGGGTGTTGAAATCCCCCACTATTATTATGTGCGATGTAATGTGTATCTTGAGCTTTACTAAAGTTTCTTTTATGTATGTAGGTGCCTTTGAATTTGGAACATAGATGTTCAGAATTGAGAGTTCACCTTGGTAGATTTTTCCTTTGATGAGTATGAAGTGTCCTTCCTTATCTATTTTGATTAATTTTGGATGAAAGTCATTTTTATTTTATATTAGAATTGCTACTCCAGCTTGTTTCTTGGGACCATTGGCTTGGAAAATTGTTTTCCATCCTTTTATTCTGAGGTAGTATCTGTCTTTGTCAGTGAGGTGTGTTTGTTGTATGCAGCAAAATTCTGCATTCTGTTTGTGTATCCAGTCTGATAGTCGGTGTCTATTTATTGGGGAATTGAGTCCATTGATGTTAAAAGATATTAAGGAAAAATGATTGTGGCTTTCTGTTATTTTTGTTATTAGAGGTAGAGTTTTGTTTGTATAGTTATCTTCTTTTGGGGTTGTTGGAAGATTACTTCCTTGCTTTTTCTAGGTTGTAGTTTCCCTCCTTGTGTTGGCATTTTCTGTCAATTATCCTTTGAAGTGCTGGGTTTGTGGGAAGATATTGTGCAAATTTGGTTTTGTCATGGAATATCTTGGTTTCACCATCTATAGTGATTGAGAGTTATGCTGGGTATAGTAATCTGGGCTGGCAATTGTGTTCTCTTAGGGTCTGTATGATGTCAGTCCAGGCTCTTCTGGCTTTTATAGTCTCTGGTGAGAAGTCTGGTGTAATTCTTATAGGTCTGCCTTTATATATTACTTTACCTTTTTTCTTTACTAACTTTAGTATTTTTTTCTTTGTTTTATACATTTGATGTTTTGATTATTATGTGACAGGAGGTATTTCTTTTCTTGTCTAGTCTATTTGATGTTCTGTAGGCTTCTTATATGTTTATGGGCATCTCATTCTTTAGGTTAGGGAAGTTTTCCTCAATAATTTTGTTGAAGATATTTACTGTCTCTTTAATTTGGGGCTCTTCATTCTCATCTATACCTATTTTCCTTAAGTTTGGTCTACTCCTTGTGTCATGGATTTCCTGTATGTTTTGAGTTACGAGTTTTTTGCATTTTGCATTTTCTTTGACAACTGTGTCACTATTTTCCACCGTATCTTCTGCATTCGAGATTCTCTCTTCTATCTCTTGTATTCAGTTGGTGATGCTTGCATCTATAACTCCTGATCTCTTTCTTAGGTTTTCTATGTCCATGGTTGTCTCCCTTTGAGCTTTCTTTATTGCTTCTGTTTCCATTTTCAGATCCTGAATATTTTTGTTTAATGCCTTCTTTGTGTTTTCTTGCATTTCTTTAAGGGATTTCTGTGATTCCTCTTTAAGGGCTTCTACCTGTTTACTTGTACTCTCCTGTATTTCTTTAAGGGAGTAACTTAATTCCTTCTTATTATCCTCTATCATCATCATGAGAAGTGATTTTAATTCTGAATCCTGCTTTTCAGGTGTAATGGGGTGTTCAGGGCTTGCTATATTGGGAGAACTGTGTACTGATGAGGCCAAGAAAATGTGGTTTCTGTTGCTTATATTCTTGTACTTGCCTTTCACCATCTGGTTAACTCTAGTGTTACCTGCCCTCACTGTGCAAGACTGGAGTCTGTATTTCCAGTTATCTTGCTTGTTGCAAAGCTCCTAAGAGTCCAGATATCTCTGTGGTCTTATGATCCTAATCTCCTGGGTGGAAGAACTCCTGGGACCCAGGCCACCTCTTGGATCTGGAAATTCTTCTGCTCTGGGTGCAGTGGATCCTCTAGGATGGCTCAGATACTATGTCTCCCAAGTGCAAACCACCTTGGTGTCTGCTGCTCTGAGTGCAGTGGCTCCTCGGCTGCTCTGAGTGCAGTGGTTCCTCTAGGATGACTCAGGATTCAGTATCTCCACAGGAGTAGACCAATTCTGTGTCGGCTGCTCTGAGTGCAGTGGCTCCTCTAGGATAACTCAGGATTCAGTATCTCCACAGGACAGGAGCAAACCAATTCTGTGTCTACCCCAGCCCAAAGGAACAGACAGGGGATGAAGGGAAGTGGAATTCTGGAGGGGCGGGGTTTGGGTAGCTGCTGTGTCCTGAATGTCCCTGGCTCCCAGATGTATGTCTGGGGCTTAGGGAGTGAGATGGAGTTCTTACCGGCTGCTTTGAGTGCAGTGGCTCCTCTAGGATGACTCAGGATTCAGTATCTCCACAGGACAGAAGCAGACCAACTCTGTGTCTGCCCCAGCCCAAAGGACCAGGCAGGGGAGGAAGGGAAGTGGAATTCCAGATCTTTCTCTCTCTCTCTCTCTCTCTCTCTCTCTCTCTCTCTCTCTCTCTCTTTCCCCTCTTTCTTTCTTTCTTTCTTTCTTTCTTTCTTTCTTTCTTTCTTACTAAATGTATTCATTATTCTCTTTCCCATCTAATATTTGCTTACCTCTCATGTTAGTCATTCCCCATTCCCCTTAGAAGTGGAAACCCCCTAAGTGTTAACACTTTTAACCTCCCACAACACACAGGCACACTCCACACTGGAATTTCTTAAGAGATTAGACCCATTCTTTCACACTGAGACCAGGCAGGATTATTTATTTAGGAGTGTGGAATCCACAGGCAGGCTGGTAGGCAACAGGCTCAGGGACAGCCATTGCTCCTGGTGTTTGGGGTACACACAGGGGGACCAAACTGCTCATATACTACATATGTTCAGGGAGTCTAAATGCAACTAAAACCATCAAGTGAAAAAAAGACAGCATTGTCAACATATGGTGCTGGTTCGACTGGAGGTCAGCATGTAGAAGAATGCATATTGATCCATTTTTATCTCCTTGTACAAAGCTAATGTCCAAGAGGATCAAGGAACTTTACATAAAACCAGATACACTGAAACTAATAGAAGAGGAAGTGGGGAAGTATGATAAATACATGGGCACAGAGAAAAATTTCCTGAACAGAATACCAACAGCATATGCTCTAAGATCAACAATAGCCAAATAGTACCTCATAAAATTATAAATCTTCTGTAAGGTGAAAGACACTGTAAATTATACAAAATGGTAACCAACATATTGGGAAAAGACTAACTCTATATCTGATAGAGGGAAATATCCAATATATACAAAGAACTCAAGAAATTAGTCTCCAGAAAATCAAATGAGCCTACTAAAAAATGGGGTACAGAGCTAAACAAAGAATTATCAACAGAGGAAATTCTAATGGCTGAGAAGTACCTAATGAAACAATCAACATCCTTAGTCATAAAGGAAATGCAAATCAAAACAACCCTGAGATTCCAACTCAAACCAAGCAGAATGGCCAAGATCAAAATCTCAGGTGATAGCAGATGCTGGTGAGGATGTGTTGAAAGAGGAACACTCCTTCCCTGTAGGAGAGATTTCAACTGGTACAACCACTCTGAAAATCAGTCTGGAGGCTTCTCAGAAAATTGGACATAGTATACCCTGAGGACCTACCTATACCACTCCTGGGCATATACCCAAAAGATGGTCCAACATATAGCAAGGACACATACATCACTATGCTCATAGCAGCCTTAATTATAATAGCTAGAGCTCGAAAGAACACAGATGTCCTTCAACAAAGGAATGGATACAGAAAATGTGGTGCATTTACATAATGGACTACTACTCAGCTATTAAAAACATAACATGGTGAGATTCTAATGCAAATAAATGGAACTAGAAAATATCATCCTGAGTGAAGTAACCCAGTCATAAAAGAACACACATGATATGCACATACTGATATGTGGATATTAGCCCAAAAGCTCAGAATACCAAAGTTAAAATTCACAAACTACATGAAGCTTAAGTAGAAGAAAGACCAAAGTCTAGGTGCTTCTGTCCTTCTTAGAAGACAGAACTAAATACTCATGGGAGAAAATACAGAGATAAAGTCTAAAGTAGAAACTGAAGAAAAGGCCATCCAGGGACTGCCCAATCTAGTGATTTATCCCATATACAACCAACAAAACTGGACCCTTTCTTGAATGCTAGCAGCCTATAAAGCTGTCTCCTGAGAAGCATTGCCAGAGCCTAACAAATACAGAGGTGGATGCATGAAGCTAATCATTGGATTGAACATAGAGTCCTCAATGGAGGAGTGAGATAATGGACTGAAGGAACTTGAGGGACTTGCAAACCCACAGGAGAACACCATTATCAACCAACCAGCCCTCCCTAACCCAAGGCGCCCAGGTGCTAAACTACTAACCGATGGTACACATGAAGGGACTCATGGCTCCAGAAGCATATGTAACAAAGGAAGACCTTTTTGGGCATTAAAGGGAGGAGAGGCCCTTGATCCTGTGAAGGCTCAATGCCCCAGTGTAGAGGAATTCCAGGGCAGAGAGGGACATCTATAATTCCAATTTAAATTGGGCTATTTAGACTGTTGGTGTCTAACTTCTGGAGGTTTTTTATATATATATACATTTTGGATATTAAACCTCTGTTGAGTGTAGGCATGGTAAAGATCTTATCTCATGAGAATAAACTGAACAAAATGTTCCAAAACCTAAAAGTGGAAATAGAAACAATAATGAAATCACAGATGGAGACAACCCTAGAGAAGGAAAATCTAGAAATCAGATCAGGAGATTCACACCCTGTAGAAAAGAATCACACACACACACACACACACAAACATGAAAGCAGTGTTAAGAAAAAAGAATCAAAACAATAGCTGCCTTCATAAAGAAATTGGAGAGATTCTATACTAGCAACCTAACAACATACTTGAAAGCTCTACACAACAACAAAAAAGCAAACACATTCAAGATAATAGCCTCCTTTCTTTGCCGGAAAGACTCAATGTCAGGGCTGAAATCAATCAGTTAGGAAAAAAGAGAGCAATACAAATAATTTAAAAAAACAAGAGATGGATCTTTGAGGAAATCAATAAGATAGATCAGAAATGAAAACAGAGACATATCAATAAAAACAGGACATTCAAAAAACTGTCAGCTCTTGCTACAAAAACCTATACACTACAAAATTAGAAAATCTAGATAAAATGGATGATTTTCTAGACATATACCACTTACCAAATTTAAATTAAGATGAGGGAAACTATCTAAACAGCCCCATAACTCCTAAGGAAATAGAAGCAGCCATTAAAAACCCCCAACCCAAAATTGCCATGGACAGAAAGTTTTACTGCAGAATTCTACCAGGCATTCAAAGAAGAGCTAATACCAATTCATTCTATGAAGCCATAGGTACTCATATACCTAAACCACAAAAACATCCACCAATGAAACAGAACTTAAGTCAAATTTTGCTTAAGAATATCAATGCAAAAATACTCAATAAAATGTTTCCAAACTCAATCCAAAACTATGTCAAAAACGTCATTTACTACAAGAAACAGATTTCATCTCAGGGATTCAGGAATTTTTCAATATATGAAAATTCATAAACATAACCCACTAGATAAACAAACAAAAAAATTCACATGACAATCTCATAAGATGCTGAAAAAGCCATTGGCAAAATACAATGCCCCTTCAAAATAAAATTATTGGAGAAATCTGGAAACCAAGCCATGAAGCTAAATGTAAGAAAAGTAATGTAAAGCAAGCCAACAGCCAATGTCAAATTCAATGGAGAGACACATGAAGGAATCTTACTAAAATCAGGGACAAGACTAGGCCTCTCTCTCTCTCTGTCTCTCTCTCTCTCTCTCTCTCTGTCTCTCTCTCTCTCTCTCCCTTTCTCTCTCTCTCCTTATTTATTCAGTACTATTCTTGAAGTTCTAACTAGTTCCTTTATACAAATGATTATCGGCTAAGAAAAAAATTAGGCAAGCAATCCCTTCACAATAGCCACAAACAATATAAAATACCAATGTGTAACTCTAACCAAATAATTGAAAGACCTGTTTGACAAGACCTTCAAGAACCCAAAGGGAAAAAAAATTGACGGAGATAGCAGAAGATAAAAAAATCTCTCATGCTAATTGATCAGTTGGATTAACTTAGTGAAAACAGTCATCTTACACAAAGCTATTTATAGTTTCACTGCAATTCTAATCAATATTCCAACAGAATTTTTCAGAGATAAAGAAAGAGCAATTCTGAACTTCATATGAATAAACAAAAAACACAGGATAGCTTAAAAAGATTTGGTAATGAAAAAATTTCTGAGGGAAACACTCTCACCTGAAGTTGGACTATAGAGCAATAGTGATAAAAACTGCAGTATTGATACATAGACACATAGGACAATTGTCTTACTCAGAGTTTTTATTCCTGCACAAAACATCATGACTAAGAAGCAAATTGAGAAGGAAAGGGCTTATTCAGCTTATACTTTCCACATTGCTGTTGATCATCAAAGTTACTGAAGTAGGGAATGGAACTCTGCAGAGGCCATGAAGGGATGTTATTTACATCTTAAGAACTAATAGTAAAAGACTGAAATGTTATTCGAAAGATATGCTTTTTCACTTTATATTTTCCTAAAGTGATGATTCCAATTATATAGGACAATATTTATATACCAGTATCATTTTATTAATATGGCAGTAATTAAAAAAGTTAACAAGAAACACAGCCACTTATAGAATGTCTTCAATAGAGAGGAATGGGATAGGATGATAAACAGAAGTGGGAAAGTAGAGTAAAATATAATATACTACTACTCAGAATAAGATTATCAAAAATCATTAAAGTTTTAATAAATGTTATTTGAGGACTGAATTCATTCTATGCTAATATAAGCCAGCTCTAGATGATATCTATAAACAATAATAAAGTGGATTTAATAATCTAATTTGAATTAGGACATAATCAATTTGTTCTTTGGCAACTGTTTTGTCACTCTCTGAGTTTAGCCAAGATCATATTCATGGCACAGATTTAGAACCATCCATTGGAAGGTGATGAAATCACAGTGGATATATATCTGAAGACAGTAAGCCCATTTCTCAGATTATCAAAGAAAGAGAGAATGAAAGAGAGAGAGAGAGAGAGAGAGAGAGAGAGAGAGAGAGAGAGAGAAATATTGAATGTGCTCTCCACATGCTTTTGTGCACAGTTTAAAATGTCAACCGAGCCATGTGACCTTGGCCCATTTAGCCTCATTAGAGTATCGACTTTTCCTGGATTTTGGGGCACTAATGGCAAGCCTACCTGGAGGAATTCATCACTCATATTTATTTGTGGACCTACTTCTGTATGACCCTATGTATATGTTCATCAATATATTAACGCAAATATATCTTCATAGAACTGTCTGTAGACTGAGGGTCTAATTGTTCATCTGTTAAGCAGTATCTATGTTTTTGTGTATCTATCATTGTAAACTATGTAAACACATACTCACAAAATAGATTAGGAGTTTGTTATGTTTATTTATTTTTCATTATGTTTTATAACTTGACATGGGGCAAATGTAAAGGTGTGGAAAAATCTGTTAAGAAGCCTAGTGCAAGTGGCAGTAGATGCTGCTGTGAATTGTGTCTGGAGCCTGAGAGCCAGCATGTACCATGTTTCACTTCCTCAAGGGGAGAGTGGATGTGTCCAGTCCTTCTAAGTCCCAGCACTTGCAGGCCTTCTGACTGTGGCCAGCATCTGAGGTTCATTTATGAGAGAACCTATGGCTATAGTTCCTGAGGATCCTGAGATTCCAGCTGTAGCTCATGAACCTCTTCTTTTTCCCATTTTTTTATTGAATAATCTCTTTATTTATATTTCAAATGTAATTGCCTTTCCCAGTACCCCTCTGAGAAACCCTTATATGCTCACCCCTCCTCCTGCATTGGAATCTTTTTTAACCTACCCACCCACTCACATATCTCAGCTTTAGCAATCATAAAAAGTATACACATAAATATGTCATGAAGTTTGGCATGTTGACATGTCATCTATGCCCAGAAAAGGGTAAAAATTAAACAATTGAATTTAAAAGGGCATAAAAGGAAAAGAAAAAGAACAATGAAACAACAACCAAACTAAATTGGGTAAGTGTTTTATGACAGAGAGAAAGAAAGAGAGAGAGAAAGAGAGAGAGAGAGAGAGAGAGAGAGAGAGAGAGAGAGAGAGAGGGAGAGAGAGAGAGAGAGGGAGAGAAACTGAATAAATATAAGAGAACAAACGAGGTCCAATGCTCCCAGAAACTATATGTCCTTAGGGCAACAGCTCATATATAATGCTACCCACCCTCAGACAAACCCTCTTGAGTGTTCCTGGAATTTAAGATTGCTGTGATCAGGTAAGACAAGCTTGGCAAAAAAAAAAAAAAGATGAATGTGGACTAATTTATAAAGGAGGTTTTGAGAGTTCCCATGCAGGAAGTGAAAGGAGAGGGATATTGGAGAAATACAAATGAGAGTGAGCATAACACAGACAGACATAAACAAGCAGAGATGGGCAAACACAGACTCAGTCAAAAGGAAAGGGAATCAGAGGGTAACCCAGGAAGTAAAAACATAGAGGCTCAATATGAATACTCCAAAGTGCAAAAGTGTGGCTGGGATGTTGTCAGGGACACCTGGGTGTACAGCTATGTGTAACCAGCTTGTGAGAAAAAAGAAAGAATTAGCAGTGATGGGGTGGCTATCAGCAAGTTGGTGGTACACATTAGAAGCTCTGATCTCAAAGCCTACATGTTGTAGTAGAAATTAATTTGGGATTTCTACTCCTCTTTTGATCATTTAGTTCCAAGTTAAAGGAGACAAATCTTTTATATTTATAATAATCCTTAATAGACATAGAGCAGGTTATATATCAACCATCTAAGCAACTTTGTCTATTTTCCTATTAGTAACCCTGAGGTATGTTTTGCCATATTCTGCCTCATCTGCTCTTCATCTAATTGGCCAGTTCTCATAGACATGTTTTTCCAATTCATGGTGACTTCTCCATCATCATGCCCCTGGTCTCTCTGGTGGTCACTGCTCATACCATAAGCCTGGCAACTCAATTTCCCCAACCTCTCTTTTGCCCAAGAATAGGCTGCAGTCTTCATTGTTTGCCAATCAGAGATAACATATGGGGCAATGTTACATTGGTGGAAATGAGTATCTCCTAGTCTCTCAGGCAACCAGGGACAGTATTTTTCATTACAATATATAGCAACAGGGCAAACCTCATTGCCCAGCAAGGAAAAACTCTTGACCTTGGGAGTTTCAACTTGTTGAGGTTAGAATTCCTGGGTATCCATTTTGCACAAGCACAAAAGGAAGCAGACTCCATCTTTTTCCCCTCATGGTGTATCAAAAGGTTCAGATCTGTGTCACACCGTTGTATCTGGAGTTGCTTATTGGTGAGCTGTCTGTCCATATACATGGAGTTGTGGACATTCACAATGCTCAGCGGTCACCTGTAATTTAGGCAGTGGTCTGGAAACCACTGTGTCTGTTAGGTTGTTATGACTCAGGGCAATTCTGAAAAGGAAAAATATTTAATTGCGTTGGCTTACAGTTTTAGAGGATTAGTCCATTATTGTCCTGGTTTGTATCATGGTGGCATACAGGCAGACATGATGATGTAGAAGGATCTGAGAGTTCTACATCTTGATCTACAGGCAAAAGGACACAATAAGGGATTTTATCGACTAAAAGAACAAGGGCACCTACGTTAATGAGATAGCTTGTCAGAAAGATACAAAGACAGGCAGATCCCTGGGTTCATGATAAGTCTGAGACAGAGGAAATTTAGGTCTTAGAATGTTTGGAACTGTAATCTCAAGATGGGATCCAACCCAGTTAAACTAATTGTTTGTGCTTACAAAGGCAGATAAATCTCTGAATGCCTTTTGTATATTAAAAAAATGTACTTGCTGCCTTTTTAAAAAATTCAGGGGCTTTATTCAGTTGTAAAATGATGATTTATGAGAAAAACAAAAGGAAACCTGAGGTGGATGATTGAACAGATATTCAAATAAAAGAATGGATGCTGGTCTGCAAAAGCTGAGGTTTTTTTTTTTCTTTTTTTTTTTTAAGGTAAGAAAGTTTCTGCTATTATTGAAAATTTAAATATGACTCAGTATTGTAATAAACATAACCATTTTCACAAAACACACAGTGCTATGCTAGACAAGATGTAATGGAATATTTACTTATAGTGCCAAGACAGACTTTTCAATACAGAATAAATATTAACAGCATTCTTGAACCAATGTTGAGCCCCAACAAAAAGTAGGAACCAAGCAAGATGTAATAAATAATTATTCAGAGTAAAAGATGGCACGTTATCAGATGATGAAATGTCTTTGTAAACTGCTGCACATCAATCAGAGCCATTCTCCCAGTTCACCTTTCAAACCTGGAGGTTTGTCTTGGGCTACCTTAAGGGGCCATCCTCTGAGGAGAGCAGAGAGGAACTTTATTATCTTTATGTGAAATACAAACAACTGCAGAAAATCCCACTGGCAAATGGAACACAGCTTCGTCAATACACAGAATATGATCTAACTCTGAGATTTAAGTAACAGTGTTACATACGGCAGGATTGAAAAAAACAGTCCTGACATTTTCTTACTCCCCTTACCCCCTCACCCACTGTCAGTTCGCTATTACCAACAATACTACAACAAACATGTTTCAAAGTCTGATCCCATCCAAAACAGAAGGGAAGATAACCAGGGAGCCTCCCCAACCCCCGTCTGGACAGTTTCTTGAGCATCTTCATTACCAATCATTCACAAGGTGTCTGGGCAAATCTACTTCACAGGATTTCAAAAATGATTTCATGATTAACTCACAAAAAGTCTTTAAAGCTATCTGGAGCTCTGTGTATTATCTGGAGAAGAGGAAATTGGTGGTGGGGGGGGGGCGTTCCAGAAGTACAATCCAGTTAAACAAAATGTTAAAAAGTTTTAAATCAACCAGTCTGTTTCTGGCCTGGGGACCTAAGACTGGAGTGCTGAGAGAGGTCTGGTCCAAGGCTACTGAAGGGCGCACTTCTCCTCCTTCTTGGCCATCTTGCCTTTGTTTTGCTCCAGAGTTCGATCCAAATGCTCATCTTCTTTGGCTTGCTTTTCCTGGGCGTCCAGGTCCCTGACAAGGGTGTCTCGCTTGTCCACCAGGACCACTAGTTCATCCAGCAGGAGCTGTTCCCGTCGCTTCTGGGCCTCGGTCTTCCGCCAGTCTTCAATGGCTAGCATGGCCCGAAGCTCCCGGTTCAGCAGCTCGTACCTTCGTTCTAAGTCATGTTCTTTTTCCAGGAGGGAGAGATGGTTCATCCTCCTTATTAAGGCGTTTTTTTTTTATTAGCTATCATGAACCATTCCTTCATCATAGCCTCCTCTTCTTCTGTGTTCCTTCCTGTGTCCATGAGATACCGGAGGCGCTTCTCCATCAGGGCAGCACGGGTGTCAATTTGCTTCTGCTCATTCTCCAGTGCTGCCAATTCCCCTACAACATACTTACTGGTGTCTTTGAACCCTTTTTCATCTTCTGATGGCTTCCTCTGAGTTTCAGTTATAGCTGCTTTCTCCTCATTTCCTCTCTTTGTATCTTCCTGTATTGATCTCTGTCTTTTCATCTCTGGTCTGTTCTCAACATACTGACTGAAAGACTGGAGCTGAGTCTTTCTGACTGTAGAATCCTTGTTGAACACAACAGGATTTCTGAAACGTTCTGTTGCTTTTTGTAATCGTTCAGTCCGGAGATCTTCCACGCCATTCTTTTCTCCTTGCTCTGAGATATCAGTTACGGCTTTCTGTGCAGCACTGGAGAGGGAGTTTGCCACCTGTGGCTGGGCTTCTAAGAACTTCTTCAGCCTCAAGTCCACCAACTTACTAGTTTGCTCGGTAGTACCAAGGTCACTTTCTATATTAGTAAGTTCATCTCCACCTCCTACAACAAAGTCTTCAGGAATCTCCTCATTAGTATCTATCTCAATATTATCATTTTCATCTCCAGATGCCTTTGACCTTTCTTTCAACTTTTCTGCAGCCATTTCACCATAGCTGGGAAGTCCTGACAACTTCGCTCCACATCGAGCTTCTGTTATTAGCTGATGAGCCCTCTCTTTCAGCTGCCGACATCTCTCTTCATCTTGCTGATCATTTTGCTGCCTGCTGCAGAGCACAGGGGCTGAGCTGCCACTCTGCTTGCTCCCCGCCTTGAAAGCATCATCTCTTCTTGCTTGCTCAAGCAGAACTCTCGCTTTTTCTTTCAGCTCCTCTTGTCTGTACAACATTCGATGCTGAACTGTTTTGCTGGAGTGTTCTGCATGATTTAAAGTGCTCTTGTCTGCATCTGGATCAGACTCTATCTGCCTCAGAGAAGCACATGTTTTTTTTTTTTTTTTTTTTCGTGAAGTCTGTGTCTCTGTTATATTCATATCCAAGTTGAGAAGGAGGGGATAATCTTGGGTTTTTGATAGAGAATTCACCATTCAATCTGCATTCTAAACAGCTGGAATTCTCTATTTTCTCTTGTTCCACATCACTACTGGTATTTACAGTCTGAAGCTTTTGCTCGTGAGGTGAGGGTGGAGACATATCCTTCTTTTTGCCACTGACATATAAGTCACTTAATTCTAAATTCTCGGCTTTCAGGAGTCTCTTCTTGCCTGATGAAACCAGTGCTTGAGCTGACTCAGTACTAGAACTTAAGCCAGAGTCATCAGACCCTGAAGTCCTCCAGGAGCTCTGCTGGGACTTGTGAGGATCCGTGTTGCTTTTAGTCCTGCGGTAGTAAGGGGAGGCTGTTCTTGGACTAAGGTGGTCATATGGAGTCTGGTGTTCACTTTCGGACTCTCCCACCCCACTGTCAGTGACAAACACAGAGTCGTCCTATGACAGGAGATCCACAGCCCCACTGGCAGGCTGCTGCGGTTCAGGTTCCCACTGCAGGTCGCTGAGCTCAGCATAGAATTTGTCTTGATCCACAGAACTGTTTGTGTCTGTTTCATAATTTCCAACTTTGTATGTGCTATTACTGCTGTTTTCTTCTATCGGAACCACATTTAGTTCTTGACCACTAAAATGTGCCCTTATTTGATAGAGATAAGTCATAACAGTGAGTTTGTCGGGGATTGCTAAAAAAAAAGTATGAGAAGGTTCCAGTAAACAGGAAATTCCAATGCTGACAAATCCATCGTAAGCCTTTTTGTTGTTTTCTTTAATACCTTGAGGATTCAGAGACTTGTAGTCGATTAAGTCTGGTCTAAAGTGCTGTAAGATTGCACAAGAAGATAAACCATTCCTCCATGAGGTGGTAAAGTTAGTGATTTTCATGCCCCGGTAGTTTTTCATGACTTCTTTGCACCATGCAAGCAACGACTGACTAGCATTTGGCTTTTGCCCCAGAACAGGACTTGGTATCGGGCTTGGCTTTGGTGAAGCAGAGAGATCTTTCCCCACAGAGACAACTGTGTTATCATTTACTCTAGTCGTGGGTTTGAGGGCTGGTAGGGCTGGTGGGGCCAGGGCCCTTCTTTCCACTCTCTGTTCAGTTTCCCCTTCTTGAACTGTATTGACCAAATTATTTGGAGAAGTTGGCTTAGGCTCATAAAAAGGATTTGATTCATCTAGCTCCTCTTCACTCTTTGAGCTATCAGCATAGTGGTACTTGCTCATATTCACGGGCCTTAGGGTTTTTCTCCGTGTAGACTGAGGTGGAGAATCCTTTATCATTACAAAAGTTTCTGGTTCATCAAATGGGTTCAAATACTGTGGAGTCTGTACACCTTTAAAGGGATTACAGCTGTTATTATAAAAAGATTCTTCTGATTTTTAGGTGAAGTTGTTTCAGCGACTGGTTCTTCTGAGTCAGGATCTCCAAATGGATTTAATTCTGCTACATCAGGTTCATCAAATGGATTTGTATTCACAGTGGCCAAGTCCTTTTGTGCTTCATCCAAAAAGTTAAGTGTGTGTGTTTATAAGTTCTGTAATTTTTGCCACCTTTTCCTCTTGGTTCACTTGGTTCTCATCGTCATCCACATTATCTTCTTCAAAATCATCTAAATTGCCAATGCCAGTCTGCTTCATATTCATTAAACTAGCCAAGCTCTGCATATCTTCATCTACTCCTTTTCCTTCCTGAAGGAAAATGCATGACAATGAGAACTAGAGGGTAGGAGACACGACTTTCTTAGACAGTGCCTTGAACTTCAACTTGACGTCAGTTTGTGTGGGCATGGGGCTTGCATACCGCTTCATATCAATGTTGTTGGTGGCGAGAGCTTTCCTCCAGCCAGAAGGGGATTCATTCTCAGTGACAAAGGTACACTCCTTGTCTTCAAATTCTTCTGCATGAGGATCCTTAAACAGTGTCACAGTGATTTCAATGTTTTCAGGAACAGGCCAAACAACAACACTACGATACAGATTTTTTATTCCAGGTTGCCAGCTGTGAGCCTTGGAAGACTTCCTTCGGCTTGTTCTTGTCCAAAGAACCACCAGGTTGTCTGGTTGACATTTCTTTTACATTCTACCATCAGCTCCTGATAGGAGGCCACAAACTGGAACTTGGATGCGTGTTTTCCCACACACTGCAGTCGCTTCCAAACTGAAGCCATGGTGATAGGTCAATAGACTGGAACAGTTCTGGATTAGCAACACAGTAACTTTAGTAAAGCAGAGGCCCAAATCACTAGAGCTTTGCATGTATGTCTGTACTTTCAACAACAACAACAAAAAAAAACCCTATAACTTGACATGATGCTTGGAGTCCATAAGTCTTCTCCCTGTTTCATGGGGTAAATCCTATCTTAGATGAACAGGTCAGGATGACTGAGAGGAGGTTCCCTCATGGAGACATCATGATTCCACCTCAGGGGGTATATGACGTGGGTTCTGGAGAACCCCCCCACCGCACCTCTCCAAAAGCTGAGTTTTCAATGCAGCTGTGGAGCCAGCTTGAGAAGAACACAGAGCTGTCAGCTTGTTCCCATGATTTAGAATCCTTACTTCTACTGGTCCCAAAGACTACATCCTCAGGACCTCTTCTCTTTAGCTGAGGCTGGTCTTTAGCAACATTAAGAGAGTAGTAGTGAGTTTGTTTGGGTTTCTAGCAGAGGAGTTCAGTTACTCATATACCCTTGAAAGAAGACCAGTCCTCCTCTGAGAATCAGAGAAGGTCCTCCTCCTCTTAGAATCAGCATGTAGCTTCAGGAGGGATGCATATTTAGCATTGAGGGAGGAAGGGGAAACCCTATAAGAAGAACAAGAGTATCAGCCAACCAGACCCCCTAGAGGTAAATAACCAACCTACCTAGAGTAGTAAATAACCAACAAAAGAGTTCACATGGAGCAACCTCTTTTCAATTTACATATATAGCTGAGGATGGCCTTGTTGGGCATCAATGGGAGGAGAAGTCCTTGGTCCTGTGAAAAGGATAACATTTGAAATGTAAAAAGTAAAATATCCAATAAACAAAAACCAAATAAAACAAATCAAAGAAACAAACAAAGAGAGTGGTAGTGAAAAGTATAGCAAGAGTGACCTTAAATTTTAAGACTGCTTTGGGGAAAATTGAGTCCTGAATATTTGAAGAAGCAAATAGACTAATCTTATGGAAGCAGAGCAATAGAGATGACTCATCCATTGAAAGGAGTTGCTGTTCTTGCAGTGGTCTCAAGTCTTGTTCCTAGCACTCTTACAGTATCTCACAACTTTCACTAACTCCAGTTTCCAGGATTTGATGCCCTCATTTTCCTCAAAGAAAAACTGATAGACTCTTAAGCACACTTAAAATTTTCAAGCACATTTACAAATCAACTATTTCAATTTCTAATGGATTATAGTCATAAACAAACAAACCACAAGCCAAACAAAAACAAATAAAAACAAACAAACAAAAATAATCTAAAACAACCAAAACTCCATACATAGCCATCATATATTTTAGTTTATTAATTTTCTCCCTTTCTCCCTCGCTCACTTCTCCCCTCCCTCCTTCCCTCCCTTCTACATTCCTTACTTCTCTTCATCTCCTTATTTCTCTTCTCCTTCCTTACTTTCTTCAATTTCTTCTTCTTCTTCTTCTTCTTCTTCTTCTTCTTCTTCTTCTTCTTCTTCTTCTTCTTCT
>NW_021604831.1:29545-45224 GCF_004785775.1 Grammomys surdaster
ATGTTCTTCCTCCCCCTTCTTCTCTTCCACTTCTTCTTCTTCTTCTCTCTCTCTCTCTCTCTCTCTCTCTCTCTCTCTCTCTCTCTCCCTTCTGCCTCTTAGTTTCTCTTTCTCTCTTTATCTTTATTCTTTCTCTTTTTTAAATTTTAATTTTAAATTTTTAGAGCAATTGTTAATATTAACTAAAAGTTCAATACCATGCTGCCATACATAGATTGATTTTCCAAACTCAGAAAAGAACTTCACTGCTAAACTACACTGAATATCAGTTGTATTTAACAAATGTAAATCAGGAGGATATGAGACAAGTGTGAGAAGATTGATAAGAATATAATGTTGATGAAAATGACACAATGAGGCCCATTACTTTATACATTAAATCAAAAATATTATAAAATAAATAACTAAATAAGAGCTAATAACACCTAGAGAGTTGCAAAGCTTCAAATCACTTACTTTTTTTAAAATTTGGGTATTTTATTTATTTACAATGCAGATGAATCCTCCTTTCCCCATTTCCCTTCTCTAGTACCATCTATCTTATACCCCCTCTTCCTTTGTGCTTTTATACCATTTTGATTAGATGGATGTGCTAAGGTCAGTTCTAGGTTGAGGGTCTAACAATAAAATAGATGCAAATACTTGAGGAACAAGCAATACAATAAACAAAAATAGTCAAAGAGAAAACAAGCCATTAAACCCAATTACATGACCACTCCTGTGTTCATTGTTTCTAAAGGCTTATCAGAATGACCAAAGTCTCTCAGTCTATTTTCCTATTCTAGCCCAAGGTAATTTTTATTTTAGAAGCCTAGTTCTTTGCTCTAGCCTAAAATTTAGATTCTTGACTGAAATAATTTCTTTGTTCTAGCCTGATATTTAGATTCCTGCTTGAGATTCCATCTTTGTTGTAGCCTACAATTTAGATTCCTACCTCAAATTACTTCTTTCTTCTAGTCTAATGTCAGTTTCCTACTTGAAGTCTACTTCCTTGTCCTTGGCCAATGTCATATTCCTGCCAGGCAACCCATTTCCTTGTCTTTGGCCCATTTCAGCTTCTTGCCAAGCAGCAACAAAGGCTCTCCACATCTCCCTCTTTTTTATTTTGTTAACTAGACTGAGTCTGGCTTAGGTCATTCTGACAAGAATGCTTTCTTTACCCATCATGGAATATTCATTATCAAAAGCAATGCATTTATGTCTTAGGTTGGTAAGGCCCTGTCCAGAACCTTATGCATCCTTGGATTGCCAGACTGTTAATTTAATAACTCTGTCTAGGGGTTCATTTTCAGGTTCAACCCATGTACTTTGGCTGCCAACATGTTGATGTTGTTAAAAATAAGCTTTAGCACAATGGGCAGGAATATAAGAATTCCCAGGACAAGAAAGGCTAGCCTGATCAAGATATATATGCCATTCCTGAGGTTTGACCAAAATGGAAATACTTACCTCAGGCCATGTATAGATTTATTTGCATTATCTGCAGCATAGAATTTCAACAGAGCTGCATTCTTTAAATTCATAATCTCACTATGAAAAGTTAACTTACCCAGAGAGGTATTAGAATTATGTCAAATAGCCTACAGGTGTCTTTAAACTTTTTTTTTATTACAATGACAATCATTGTCAATTTCAGAAGTAACACTACTCCAGTGATAGTTATCATGACATTTGGGATGGCTCCTAACTCTTGAACCCTGAACCTCCTTCAGATAATTTCAATGGATTATAGAGCATCAATATCTGTTCCAGATACCTATATAAATCCTTTATTATACTCAATAAAGTAGTAACATTTTTTTGCTAGATGGTTAACAAAAATAGTTTTCTTAACTCTTGTAAATGCTATTGTAGAAGGAGTGGTGCTAGCAATTAATGAAATTAAAGCTGTTATACCAGCAATAATCAAGCCTGCAACCCTCTTGCTTCTGCTTAAAGACTAACTCACTTCTCCCAGCACTTTCAAGCTTTTATTAAGAGAATTAATGTTTTCTAATATTCAGGGTAATGATATGAAAGCTGGATGATAGACCTCCATAACAGACATGCCAGATTTTAACACACTATCATAACTGGAAATTATACAGTCAATGAAACATACAATAAATACTGTAGAAGAAACGAAATCAATTTCAGCTTGACAATTAAAAGAGCCATAAAACATGCACTAACCCTTGTTTGAAATCCAGATCTTGTCCCAACTTTATCTCTTGCTATCGTTAACATCATAGCAAGCTACAGCTAACTTCCAAATATGTCTCTGACAAAGTCCCGATCCAATATTCCAAATGTAGACTCTTATTTCCCATTCTGGATTGATTTCTAGACCAGTACTTGATTGAATCCTAACAGCTAGTCACCTTTTAGAAGAATACAAGAGACATGATTTCTCTTTTCGATGCTGTATCCCAAAAGATCTAAAAACTTGAGGCAAGGCAGCTTGGCCCATCTGGGATACAGTCAAGCAAAGGTGGGTCAGGAATACAGCTCCTGATTCATCCTTGTCAGGACACTCAGCAGTCACACAGGTTGGAGTCATTCTTTGTCTCAGCAACAGTATGTTTCACTAATCTTTTTAAAATTCCATATGCCTCTTCCACTATACTTTGTCATTGAGGATTATATGAAATCCCCATAATAAATTGTTGACACAATGTCTTAACTGCTCGACTACAATTGCCAGAAACTTTATCTGTTTTTTTTAAATTGGATATTTTATTTATTTACCTTTCAATGTTATCTCTTCCCCCATTTCCCCTCCAAGCCTCTTATGCCATCTCCCCTTCTTTCATTTCTATGAGGGTGTGCTCCCACTGTTCTCCTATGCTGCCTCCCTGTTCTAGAACTCCCCAACACTAGGGAATCCAAACTTTCAGGGACCAAACACTGACCTCAACTACCTATATAGGTGGAGCCATGATTCACTCCCTTTGTGTTCTCAGGTTGGAGGTTTAGGCCCTGGGAGCTCTTATGAGTATTTTGATATTTCTTCGAAGAAAGATCGAAGCACTCAAACTTTGGTCTTCCTTCTTCTTCTTGAGTTTTATGTGGTCTATGACTTGTATCTTAGGTATTGTGAGCTTTTGGACTAATATCCAATTATCAGTGAGTATATACCATGTGTGTTCTTTTGTGATTGGGTTACCTTGGGTTACCTCAGGATGAAATTTTGCAGTTCCATCCATTTGCCTAAGGATTTCATGAACTCATTTTTTAAATAGCTGAGTAGTATTTCATTGTGTAGATATGCCATATTTTCTGTATCCACTTCTCTGCTGAAAGACATCTGGGTTCTTTCCAGCTTTTGGCTATTATAAATAAGGCTGCTATGAAGATATAAGAGCATGTGTCCCAGTTTTATGTTGAAATGTCTTTTGGGTATATGCCCAGGAGAGGTATAGCTGGGTCTACAGGTAAAACTATGTTCAATATTCTGAGGTATTGCCAAAATGATTTCCAGAGTGGATGCCAACAATGGAGGAATGCCCCTCTTTCTCCACATCCTCACCAACATCTGCTGTCACCTGTGTTTTGGTCTTAGCCAATCTGACTGGTCTGAGGTAGAATCTCAGGTTTGCTTTGATTTGCATTTCCCTGATGACTAAGGATGCTACACACTTCTTTAGGTGCTTCTCCACCATTCAAGTTACCTCATTTGGAATTCTTTGTTTAGCTCTGTACCCCATGTTTTAATAGGGTTATTTTATTGTAGTCTAATTTCTTCAGTTCTTTGTATACCTTGGATATTAGCCCTCTATAAGGTGTAGGATTGGTAAAGATTTTTTTCCAATCTGTTGCTTGCCTCTTTGTCTTATTGACGATGTCCTTTGCTTTACAGAATCTTTGCAGTTTTATGAGGTCCCATTTGTAGATTCTTGATCTTAGAGCATAAGCCATTCATATTCTGTTCAGGAACTTTTTCCCTATAACCATATGTTCGAGGCTTTTCCCCATTTTCTATTCTATTAGTTTTGGTGTAGCTGATTTTATGTGGAGGTCCTTGATCCACCTGGACTTGAGCTTTATACGAGAAGATATGTATGGATCTATTTGCATTCTTCTACATGCTGACCTCCAGTTGAACCACCACCATTTGTTAAAAATGCTGTTCTTTTTCTTATAAGCAGTTTTATCTCCTTTGTCAAAGATCAAGTGACCATAGGTATGGGGGTTCATTTCTGGGTCCCCTATTCTATTCCATTGATCTTCCTGCCTGTCTCTGTTCCAATACCATGTATTTTTTTTTAATCACTATTGTTTTGTAGTACAGCTTGAAGTCAGATTCTCCCAGAATTTCTTTTATTGATTGGAGTAGTTTTCACTATCCTGTTTTTTTGTTATTGAAAATGAATTTGAGGTTTGCTCTTTCTGTCTCTGTGAAAAAAATTGAGTGGGTATTTTGAAGGGGATTGCATTAAATCTGTAGATTGCTCTCAGCAAGATAGCCATTTTTACTATGTTAATCCTTCCAATCCATGAGCATGGGAGATCTTTCCATCTTCTGAGATCTTATTCGATTTCTTTCGTCAGGAATTTGAAGTTCTTGTCATACAGGTTTTTCACTTGCTTGGTTAGATTCACACCAAGTTATTTTATATTATTTGTAACTATTGTGAAGGGTGTCATTTCCCTAATTTCTTTTTCAGTCTATTTATCTTTCATGTAGAGGAAGGCTACTCATTTGTTTGAGTTGATTTTATAACCGGCCACTTTGCTGAAGTTGTTTATCAGGTTTAGGAGTTCTCTGGTGGACGTTTTGGGGTCACTTAAGTATACTATCATATCATCTGCAAATAGTGATATTTTGACTTCTTCCTTTTCTATTTGTATCCCTTTAGACTTCTTTTCGTTGTCTAATTGCTCTGACTAGGACTTCCAGTACTATATTGAATAGGTAGGGGGAGAGTGGGCAGCCTTGTCTAGTCCCTGATTTTACTGGGGTTGCTTCAAGTTTCTCTCCATTTAGTTTGAAGTTGGCTACTGGTTTGTTGTATATTGCTTTTACTGTGTTTAGGTATGGACCTTGGATTTCTGATCTTTCCAAGACTTTTATCATGAAGAGATGTTGAATTTTGTCAAATGTTTTCTCAACATCTAGTGAGATGATCATTTGTTTTTTTCTTCTTTGTGTTTGCTTATATAGTGGATTACATTGCTGGAATTTAGAATATTGAACCATCCCTGTATTCCTCGGATAAAGCCCACTTGATCATGATGGATGACTTTTTTGATGTGTTCTTGGATTCATTTTGTGAAAATTTTATTGAGTATTTTTGCATCGATATTTATAAGGGAGATTAGTCTGAAGTTCCCTTTTCTTTGTTGAGTCTTTGTGAAGTTTAGATATGAGTGTGTTTGTGGCTTCTTAGAACAAATTGGGTAGTGTTCCTCCTTCTGTTTCTATTTGGTGGAATAGTTTGAAGATAATTGGTATTAGGTCTTTCTTCAAGGTCTGAATGAATTCTGCACTGAAACCATCTGGTAAGGGGCTTTTTTTTGGTGTAGAGACTTTTAATGACTGCTGCTCGTTATTTGGGGTTTATGGGACTGATTAGATGGTTTATCTGCTTCTGATTTAACATGGGTAACTGGTATTTGTCTAGATAGCTGTCCATTTCATCCAGGTTTTCCAATGTTGTTGAGTATAGGCATTTTTAGCAGGATCTGATGATTTTTTAAATTTCCTCAGTTTCTGTTGTTATGTCACCCATTTCTGTTCTGATTTTATTAATTGAATTCTGTCTCTCTGCTCTCTGATTAGTCTGGCTAAGGGTTTATCTATCTTGTTGATTTTCTCAAAGAACCAGCTCCTCATTTCATTGATTCTTTGTATAGTTCTTTTTCATTGCACCTGTTTGATTTCGGCCCTGATATTGATTATTTCCTGCTGGCTACTCCTCTTGGGTATATTTGCCTTTTTTTGTTCTAGAGCTTTCAGGTGTGTTGTCAAGCTGCTCGTGTATGCTCTCTCTAGTTTCTTTTTGTAAGCACTTAGAGCTATGAGTTTTCCTCTTAGCACTGCTTTTATTGTGTCCCACAAGATTTAGTATGATGTATCTTCATTTTCATTAAATTCTAAAAACCCATTAATTTCTTTCTTTATATCTTCCCTGATGACATTATCATTGAGTAGAATGTTGTTCAATTTCCATGTGAATGTGGGCTTTCCATTGTTTTTGTCATTATTGAAGACCAGCCTTTGTTCATAATGATCTGATAAGATGCATGGGAATATTTCCATTTTTAGTACCTGTTGAGGCCTGATTTGTGAACAATTATATCGTTTGTTTTGAAGAAGGAACCATGAGGTGCTGAGAAAAAAGTATATTCTTTTATTTTAGGGTTAAATGTTCTATAGATATCTGTTAAAACCATTTGGTTCATAACTTCCGTTAGTTTCACTGTACCTCAGTTTAGTTTTTGTTTCCATGATCTGTCCATTGCTGAGAGTGGGTTGTTGAAGTCTCCCACTATTATTGTGTGAGGTGAAATGTGTGCTTTGAGCTTTAGTAAGGTTCCTATTATGAGAGTGGATGCTCTTGTATTTGGTGCATAAATGTTCAGAATTGAGAGTTCATGTTGGTTGACTTTTTCTTTGATGAGTATGAAATGACCTTCCTTATCTTTTTTGATAGCTTTAAGTTGAAAGTTAATTTTATTCAATATTAGTATATCTATTCCCACTTATTTCTTAGGACCATATGCTTGAACAATTGTTTTCCAGCCTTTTACTCTAAAGTAGTATCTGTCTTTGTCTCCGAGGTGAGTTTCCTCTATGTAGCAGAATTCTGGGTCTTCTTCATGTATCCAGTCCATTAGTCTATCTCTTTTTATTGGGGAATTGAGTCCATTGATGTTAAGAGATATTAAGGAGAGGAGATTGTTGCTTCCTGTTATTTTTGTTAATAGTAGTGGCATTGTTTGTGTGGTTATCTTCTTTTGGATTTGTTGGAAGAAGATTATTTTCTTGCTCTTTCTAGGATATAATTGCCCTTCTTGTATTGCAGCTTTTCTGCTAAAATCCTTCGTAGTGCTATGTTTGTGGAAAGGTATTGTTAAATTTGGTTTTGTTGTGCAATATCTTGGTTTTTCCATCTATAGTAATTAAGAGTTTTGCTGGGTATAGAAGTCTGGGCTGGCATTTGTGTTCTCTTAGGGTCTGTATGACATCTGTCCAGGACCTTCTTGCTTTTATAGTATCTGTTGAGAAATCTGGTGTAATTCTGATCAGTCTGCCTTTATATGTTCCTTGAGCTTTTCCCCTTACTACTTTTAATATCCTTTCTTTGTATCCTGCATTTGGTGTTTTGATTATTATGTGACAGGAGGTATTTCTCTCCTGGTTTAGTCTATTTGGCCTTCTGTAGGCTTCTTGTATGTTTATTGGCATTTTGCTCTTTAGGATAGGGAAGGTTTCTTCTATAATTTTGTTGAAGATATTTATTGGCCCTTTAAGTTGGGAATCTTCACTCTCTTCTATACCTATTATCCTTAGATTTGGTTTTCTCACTGTGTCCTGGATTTCCTGAATGTTTTGGGTTAGAAGTTTTTTTGCCTTTTGTATTTTCTTTGACAGTTGTGTCAATGTTTCATATGGTATCTTCTACACCTGAGAGTATCTCTTCTATCTTTTGTATTCTGTTGGTAATGCTTGCATCTATGACTTCTGAACTATTTCCTAGGTTTTCTATCTTCTGGGTAGTCACCCTTTTTGATTTATTTATTGTTTCTACTTCTATTTTTATGTCCTGAATCATTTTCTTCAATTCCTTAACCTGTTTGCTTGTGTTTTCTTATAATTCTTTAAGGGATTTTTGTGTTTCCTCTTTAAGCACTTCTACCTGTTTACATGATTTCTCCTGTATTTCTTTGAGAGGGTTAATTATGTCCTCCTTAAAGTCTTCTATTATCATCATTAGAAGTGATTTTAAATCTTAATCTTGCTTTCCCGATGATATGGTGAATTCAGAATTTTCTAATCTGGGAGAACTAGGTTCTGATGATGCCAAGTACCCTCAGTTACTGATGCTTATATTTTTGTGGTTGCTTTTTGCCATCTGGATCTCCTTAGTGCTACCTGAGCTTTCTCTGACAGGAGCCAGTCTTTACTATTATCTTGGTTGTGTCAAAATTTTGGGGGTTTGCTGGGGTTAGAGCTGAGGCCCAATGTCTGCTCATTGCTTGTGTGCAGACTGGAGGGAGCCAGTGCTCCTGGCCAGGAGTGAATTCCTGGGTCCCAGTGGGTCACAGTTGGTTCCAGTTACTCCCTGTTTGGGGCAGGTGTTGCTGATTTTTTTTACCTAAGATACTGCCCAGGTTAGAGCTCCTGGGAGCACTGCTTCACCTGGGTTTTGTTTGGTTGGGTACAGAGCTACTGCCCTGCATCTGCTGAGTACTTGGGTGTAGACTGGAAGGAACCAGTGCTGTGGGCCAGGAGTGAATTCCTGGGTCCCAGTGTGTCTCAGTTACTCCCTGTTTGGGGTGGGTATTGCTGTCTCCTTACCTAAGACACTGCTTGGGTTAGAGCTTCTGGGAGGACCACTTCCTCTGGGTTTTGTGAGGTTGTGTGCAGAGCTGCTTCCCAGAATCTAATCAGTCTTTATTCGTTCTCTTATCTCTTGGTTTCTAATACCTTATCTTGACAACGCTCAGGAATATGAACACTATGCTGCTCACTTTGTATTTTATTGCTACTGAGCTTTTTAAAGTTTATAAAGAAAACAGTCTGTGTATAGAAATCTTTTTGGAAATCCAATTGATATGTATGTTCAGATAGAGATAAACGTAAATCTATAATGGGGAAAAATAAAAATAAAAGTTTTAAGTGTGATCAACTTTCTATAATAAGGTTCTTACTGCATATTTATTGATATATTGATGAAAACTATGTAAGATATGCTGAAGTTTAAAGTAATAATTTTACTATGGATTATAACCTTAATTTATCAAGGAAGAGAAAAGGGGAAATCAAATTAAAATGGAAAACCAAAAATACAGTAATGTAGATGAATACAGGGTTATGCTTTTATACGTATAACTATTGACCATGGTAAATAAAGCAAAAAAGGAAAAATATGGGAACACATATTAATATTTAGAAGAATTTAACACATAAGGAGCTTTTTTCAGAATATTAAAGTATTATGCTTGGAGGAGAAAGTAGTATCATTTGGCAGGGTGGCCTTGTTGGAATAGATATGTCACTGTGGCATGGGCTTTAAAATCCTCATCCTAACTACCTGAAAGTGAGTATTGTGCTAGGAGACTTCAGATAAAGATGTAAAACTCTCTCAAATCCTCTAGGTCCATGCCTGCTGTGTGTGTGTTTGTGTGTGTGTGTGTGTGTGTGTATCATCAGATCCTACTACAAAAGCCTATACTCAACAAAACTGGTAAATCTGGATGAAATGGACACTTTTCTAGACAGATACCAGGAACAACATTAAATCAGGATCAGATAATCCATCTATTTCCTGAAGAAATAGCAGCAGTAATTGAACAAGTCTCCACAAAAAAAGTCCAGTACAGGATGGTTTTAAAGCAGAATTTGATCATACCTTCAAAGCAGACCTAATAAAATTCCTCTTTAACTATTCCACAAAATAGAAATAGAAGAAACACAATGCAATTTGTCATATGAAGGCACAATTACACTAATACCTAAACCATACAAAGACACAACAAAGAAAGAGAACTTCAGACTAATCTTCCTTATGAAAGTTGATAAAAATAAATACTCAATAAAATTCTCACAAACCAAATCCAAGAAGAACACATCAAAAAAAAAATCATCTACTGTGATCAAGTAGGCTTTATCCCAGGAATGCAGGGAATGTTCAATATAAAGAAACCCATCAACGTAATACAGTATATGAACAAACTGGAAAAAAATAAAAACACATGATAATCTCACTAGATGCTGAGAAAGCCTTTGACAAAATTTAACACCCAAAATTGGATTTGGACCAATTGGACCAATTGTCAAAATTCAAGTCTGGGAAAAATCATTAGTCCAAGGCTCATACCTAACCATAGTAAAAGCAATGCACAGCATAGCAGTAGCAAAAATTAAACTAAATGGATAAAAACTTGAATCAATCCCACTAAAATCAGGGCTAGATAAGGCTGCACACTCTCTCACAATTTTTTTCAATATAGTACTTGAAGTCCTAGCCAGAACAATTAAGAAAAATAAAAGGAGGACAAAGGGATACAAATTAGAAAGGAAATAGTCAAAATTTCACTATTTGCAGCTAATAAGATAGTATACTTAAGTGATTCCAAAATGTATATCAGAGAACACATAAACCTGATAAACAACTTCAGCAAAGTGGCTGGATATAAACACAGAACCTGGAAGTCTGAGGAGACTGGTGAACTCAGGACCCATTTTCCCTAAGAAAAATTCAATCCTTTTCTGGCCTGCATATTCACCCAGTACATATCATCAGCCTGACTGCTCCTCTGAAGTCCCCATAGTCTCAAGACATTCCATAGGATATGCTGCCCACACCAAACTGATCAATAGCTTCTCAGCCCTTCTGAAGACCCCACAGTGATATTTTCTTGTGGAAATCATTGTATGTATATTCTTTGGAATATAGATTCTCGTATAATCACAAGTCACAGCTGAAAATAATGAAAGCAAATTATTATATAGCAATTTGGAGTTAGGTGAAAACTGTACATATTCATAATATATGAAATAGAATGAACCCGAGGATCATAGAAAGAAAGTCGTGAAGTGCAGAATTTTCTTTAAAAAAATTCATAAACATCATGGATATTAGGAGATATTTCATGAAATATGTTATATATTTTATAATATTATATGAAGTTGTGAACCAAATGGTTTTAACAGATATCTATAGAACATTTCTTCCTTAAACAAAAGAATATATATTCTTCTCAGAACCTTATGTTACCTTCTCCAAATTAGACCATATATTTGGTAACAAAACAGCCCACAACAGATACACAAAGACTTAAATAATTCCTTGCATCCTATCACATCACCATGCACTAAAGCTGTTCTTCAATAATAACAAAAACAACAGAAAGCCCACAAACACATGGAAACTGAGTAATGCTGTACGAAATGTTAACTTGGTCAAGGAATAAATACAGAAAGAAATTAAAGACTTTTTAGACTTTAATGAAAATAAAGACACATCATACCAAAATTTATGGGACACAAAGAAAACAGTGCTAAGAGAAAAACTCATAGCTCTAAGTGCCTACAGAAAGAAACTGGAGAGAGCATACACTAGCAACTTGACAGCACACCTGAAAGCTCTAGAACAAAAAGAAGGAAATACACCCAAAAGGAGTGGACAACAGGAAATATTCAAACTCAGGGCTGAGATCAACCAAGTAGCTCATGCAGAGGCCATAGAGAAGTATTTTTTTTTTTATTGGCTTGTTCTTCACATATTGCTCAACCTGCTTTGTTAAAAAATCAGGGGACATCAGCCCAAAGATTGGTGCCAAGCACATTGGGCTGGATCATATTACATGAACTCCTTATTATGAATAAAACCTAAAGCCAACACTGATGGGCAGATTTCCTCAACTGGGGTATCCTTCTCTGAGATGATTTCAAAGTTATTATAAGTTGGATAAAATTTAGGCAACACAGTTTTATTGAAGGGTCTAGTCTAATAGATTGAGTAACCTCTGGGTTCACAACATTCCCAGTGTGCAGCCTGCCATTGTTTAATTACATAGAAAAGAACACACAAGTCAAACTATTAAAATTCTCTGTAATATTTAAACATTAAACTGGTTTTGTTGGTCTAGGGAACCATAGTATTATGCCGTAAACCTACTATATGAATAATTTTTGTTATTTTATGTGCATTAGAACTCTGCTTGCATGCATTTCCACTTCTTACTTTAGTTCCTGGTACTGACAAAAGTGTGAAGATGAAATAAGAAACACTATAACAAGACTTGATCATTGTGAGATGTCATTTGTATGGTGGTAATTGAACCAGTGCCCTCTAGACAAACTTCCAATGCTCTTAGTTGTTGAGTCATCTTTTCAGCCTACTCTCCGTGTATTCATATCATAGAAAATTCTGTATCAACTGAACAAAACAGTGTTTTAATGTCTTCATAGGTTAAAGAAGATTAAAAGGTCATGTTCTTTCAGATCATCAGCTTTTCTGCTTCTCTGAAGACTCCACAGTCTGAAGTCCTCCCAGTATTCCAGCTGCACTGAGAGCAACAGGTAATGGACACTCCAAAGTAACTGCAACAGCTCAGAACATGAGTAGCTCAGCGGACTTGGGACCCCTTCCCCATGAAATTCTCCCGTTCTAATCTGTGCCTTCTACTAGGACAAATCATGAGTATGACTATTCCTCTGATGATCCCACAGTCTGAATTCCTCTAGGGAATATAAGCTGAATGCAGGGGAACAGGCAAAAGGACCCTACAGTTAACCACAAAACCTGAGAGTCTAAGGAGACCAGTGGAATCAGGACCCATCCTCCTGATTCAAAATTTAATCATTTTCTGACCTGCACATTCAGCCAGTACATATCATCAGCTGGACTTCTCCTCTGAAGACTCCAGAGTCTGAAACTTTCCATGGGATATGCTGCCCACACTGAAACTGGTCAGTGGCTTCTCAGCCCTTCTGAAGACCCCACAGAAGAGATCTGCTAGAAGCAGGGCAAAAGATCAACAGTGTACATTCCCTGCTGAAGACCTCAAAATCTGAAGGCCTCCAGGAAGTTCTGTTATAGCCAGGGACACAAGGCTCCCATATGATCTTCAGCATTCCAGGGACACAGGAGGCAGGCTCTAGACAGAGACACCCAGGCCAGTTAACACCATAGAAAACAAGATGTTGAGAGGCAAGTTCAAGACCATATGCAACTGAATTCAATATACTTTGGCATCACCAGAATACTGTTCCCTTACCACAGCAAGTCCTAGATACAGCAGCATACATTACAACAAGGATGATGATCTAAACTACTATTTCATGAAGGTGATAGAGTTCATTAAAAAGGATTTAAATAACTCACTGAAAGAAATACAAGAAAACACAAAAAAAGAGGAAGAAGCCCTTAAAGAGACAACAAATAAATTCCTTTAAAAAAATAAGGGAAAACACAATAAAACTGTTGAATAAATTTAAAAATGCAAGCCAAGATCTTAAAATGGAAATGGAAATAATAAAGCAAACACAAATGGAGGCACCCCTGGAAATGGAAAGCCTAGGAAATGATCAGGAAATATAGATGCTAGCATCAACAACTGAATACCAGTGATATAAGGGAGAACTTCAGGTGTATAAGATCCCTTAGAATATATTTACACAGTGGCTAAGGAATATAAAAAAGATAAATAACTTCTAACTCAAACATGCAGGAAATAGAGCACATAATCAAAAGACCAAATCTAAAAATAATTGGAATAGAATAGTGTGAAGAGTCACAGTTCAAAGCACCAAAACTATCTTCAACAAAATCATAGATTAAATATCACCCAATCTAATGGCCATAAATGTACATGAAGCCTATAGAGCACCAAATAGATTGGACCCACCCTCAAAAAAAATCCTCTCACCACATAACAATCAAAACGTTAAGTTCAAAGAACAAGGAAAGAATATTAAATGGTGCAGGGGAAAAGGCCAAGTAACATATAAAGGTAGAAATAGTGGAAGTATACCAGACTTTTCAACATAGACAACAAAAACCTAAAAAGCCTGGACAGAGGTCATGCAGACATTGAGAGAACACAAATGCCAGGCCAGGCTACTATATGTGGCAACATCTCTATAATCATAGATCGAAAAACCAAAATATTCTCTGACAAAATCAAATTAAACAATATCTATCTACCAATCCAGCTCTACAAAGGACTCTAGAAAGAAAACTCCAACATAAGGAAGATACGTATACCAAAGAAAATACAAAATATTAATCAGTTCACAAAAAAGAATCACATACACATAATGTCCCCTAAAACAAACAAACAAACAAACAAACAAACATAACATAACAAGAACTAACAAACTTCTGTCTTTAGTATCGCTCAACTTCCAGGGATTCTATCCAGAGTAAAATTACATAAGCTAACAGCTTTGGAATTCAAACAGGATCCAACCTTTACCTGGTACTAGAAATACATCTAAGAGTACAAGGCTGGAAAAATGTCTTTGAAGCAAAGGATCCAAATAAGAGTGGGAGACTTCAAAACCTCACTATCCTCAATGAACAGTTTATTAAAACAGAAAGTAAACAGAGATATAGTGAGCATAATATAGATTATGAACCAAATGTCTTTTGCACATATAGAGAGAATATTTCACGCAAAACCAAAAGAATATGTCTTCTTTCAGTACCTTATGGTACCTTCCCCCAAAATTCAACATATAGCCAGTTATAAAACAAGCCTCCACAGACACAAGAAGATTGGAATAATCCCATGAATCCTATCATATCATCCTGGACTAAAACTAATACATTAATAATAAAAAAACAGCAGAAAAAGCTACATATTCATGAAAACAGAAAGACTATTTACTTAATGATAACTTAGTTGAGGAAGAAATAAAGAAAGAAATGAAAGACTTCCTAGAATTCAATGAAAGTAATAACACAGCATACCCTTAATTATGGGACAAAATTAAAACAGTACTATGCTGAAAATTCATAGCACTAAGTGCCCTCACAAAGAAATTGGAAAGATCCTGCACTAGGAACTTAAGGGACACACTTTAAAGTCCTAGAAGAAAAAGAAGCAAATACAAGAGAGAGGAGTTGATGGTAGAAAGTAGGCAAAATCAACAAAATAGAAACACAGAAAAATTTACAAAGAATCAATAAAACTAAAACCATGAATATCTCAACTCAGATCATCGTTACCATCCTTGATTCACAATCCATGGTTCCAACTTCAAAATGTAGACATGAAAGGTGATTATTTGAATGAGAAAATACTCAAAGGAGAAAGTCTCAATTCTGACCATCTATGGACCCACATTCATTAAAGAAACTTTACTTAACCTCAAAACATATGTTGAACCCCACACTATGATAGTAGGAGACTTCATCACCCTACTTTCACTATTGGACACATCATTGAAACAGAATCTAAACTGAGGCACAGGGAAAGTAAAATATATTTTGAACCTAGTATATTTAACAGATATCTATAGAACATTTTGTCTTAAACAAAAGCACCTTTAAAAAACACCTTCTTCTTAGCACCTCATTATACCGTCTCCAAAATTGACTATAGTATTTGGGACAAATCAAACCTCAACTGATACAAGATTGACATAATCCCATGCATCCTATCAGATAACCATGCAATAAGCCTGGTTTTCAATAAGAACAAAAAACAAAAACATAAAAAAAAAAACCCAAATCCAGAAAGCCCAAATATCTGTGGAAACTGAACAGCTTTTTACTCAATGATCAGTTGGTCAGGGAAGAAATAAAGTAATCAAAGATTTCATGGAATACAATGAAAATGATCACACAACATACCTAAACTTATGGAAAAGCAGTGATAAGAGAAAATTTCATACCACTAAGTGCTGAGGTAAAGAAATTAGAAAGAACCTACACTACCAACTCAACAGCACACCTAAGAGCTAAAGAAAGAAAGAAAGAAAGAAAGAAAGAAAGAAAGAAAGAAAGAAAGAAAGAAAGAA